>NC_052150.1:229656296-229765960 GCF_902713615.1 Scyliorhinus canicula | reverse complement strand
ATCAAGGCAGGGAAGGGAAGTGTCTTCTGGGTACTTCTGAGAGGTACTTCTGAGGCTGTATAAGGCTCTGGTCAGACCCCATTTGGAATATTGTGAGCAGTTTGGGCCCCGTATCTAAGGAAGGATGTGCTGGGCCTTGGAAAGGGCCCAGAGGAGGTTCACAGGAATGAAGTTGTCTGCACTCTGAGTGCTATTTGGCTGAATAAGATTGCTTTTGGTGGAAACGGGAAGTTCATGTGGTGAGTTATAAGGAGGTAAGTAATAATTAAACTTGCTTTCCAGGTCAGCTAAATTAGTTCTATAATTGGGGGATTAAAAGCTGCACTTTAGTCAGTTGCATTCCTGAAACAGGGGTCAGCTGAGTTGCTGCTCAACTTTAACTCTGGCAGATTAATTGTGCAACTGGTTCAAACCTTTCAAAGTTGGGGGAAACAGGGGGTTTGGTGGAACTGGGAGAAGAGGCTACATAATAATAATAGCTTATTATCACAAGTAGGCTTCAATGAAGTTACTGTGAAAAGCCCCTAGTCGCCACATTCCAGCGCCTGTTTGGAGAGGCTGGTACGGGAATTGAACCCGCGCTGCTGGCTTTGTTCTATATTACAAGCCAGCTGTTTAGCCCACTGTGCTAAACCAGCCCCTACAAGGGAGAGACCTGTTTGGTACGTATTCGGTATGGTTGGTAAGGCTTTACAACTTCTATCACTTTTATGGTTTGAAAATCCGTTTTGTGGTTTATAATCTGTCAGGGCTATAACTGGTGGTTACTAGGACAAGGAAATAAGGTTCCGAGAGAATTGGTTATAATCGGACATTAAGCATCTTCTAAATGTTTAATTTTAAAGGATGATGTCATGGCAGGAGAGCTCCAAGCATTGGTTTGCTCCTCTTGCTCCACGTGGGAGGCCGGGAACATTCCCAGTGCCCGGGACCAGCATGTGGGCAGGAAGTGTCTCCAACTCCTGGAAGCCCGGGATTCGGAGCTGGAGCGGCGGCTGGGGACACTGTGGGACATCCGCATCGCAGAGAGAGTCATGGATAGCACGCATAGAGAGGTGGTCACACCACAGGCTCACACTCCGCAGGCAGGAAGGGACTGGGTGACAAGAGAGCTAGGCAGGCAGTGCAGGAATCTCCTGTGGCCATTCCCATGCAGAACAGATATACCGCTTTGGATACTGTTGAAGAGAATGGCCTCTCACGGGGAAAGCAGCAACAGCCAAACTCGTGGCACCACGATTAGTTCAGCTGCAGAGGGGAGGACTACAAAGTGTGAGAATCATAGAATTTACAGTGCAGAAGGAGGCCATTTGGCCCATCGAGTCGGCACTGCCCTTGGAAAGTGCACCCTATTAAGCCCACGCCTCCACCCCATCCCCGTAACCCAGTAACCCCACCTAACCTTTTTGGACACTCAAGGCAATTTATAATCTTTATAATAATCTTTATTATCACAAGTAGGCTTACACTAACACTGCAATGAGGTTACTGTGAAAATCCCCTAGTCGCCACATTCCGGCGCCTGTTCAGGTACACAGAGGGAGAATTCAGAATGTCTAAATGGGGCAGCAGGGTAGCATGGTGGTTAGCATAAATGCTTCACAGCTCCAGGGTCCCAGGTTCGATTCCCGGCTGGGTCACTGTCTGTGTGGAGTCTGCACGTCCTCCCCCTGTGTGCGTGGGTTTCCTCCGGGTGCTCCGGTTTCCTCCCACAGTCCAAAGATGTGCGGGTTAGGTGGATTAGCCATGCTAAATTGCCCGTAGTGTCCTAATAAAAGTAAGGTTAAGGGGGGGGGTTGTTGGGTTACAGGTATAGGGTGGATACGTGGGTTTGAGTAGGGTGATCATGGCTCGGCACAACATCGAGGGCCGAAGGGCCTGTTCTGTGCTGTACTGTTCTATGTTCTATGTTCTACCTAACAGCACATCTTTCGGGACTGTGGGAGGAAACCGGAGGGAACCCACGCACACAGGGGGAGGACGTGCAGACTCCACACAGACACTGACCCAAGCCGGGAATCGAACCTGGGACCCTGGCACTGTGAACATAGAACATAGAACATGCAGTGCAGGAGGCCATTCGGCCCATCGAGTCTGCACCGACCCACTTAAGCTCTCACTTCCATCCTATTCTCCTAACCCAATAACCCCTCCTAACCTTTTTTGGCCACCAAGGGCAATTTATCATGACCAATCCACCTAACCTGCACGTCTTTGGACTGTGGGAGGAAACCGGAGCACCCGGAGGAAACCCACACAGACACGGAGAGAACGTGCAGACTCCGCACAGACAGTGACCCAAGCCGGGAATCGAACCGGGTCCCTGGAGCTGTGAGGCAACAGTGCTAACCACCGTGCTCCCATGCCGCCCAATAGTTATGCAATAGTTATAGGGGAATAGATGGACATTTCTGTATTCGCAAACGAGACTCCAGTACAGGATGTTGCCTCCCTGGTGTGAGGGTCAAGGATGTCTCGGAGTGGGTACAGGACATTCTGGAGGGGAAGGGTGAACAGCCAATGGTCGTGGTGCACAACGGTACAAACGATACAGGTTAAAAAAATTGATGAGGGCATCAGGGTGGCACAGTGGTTGGCACTACAGCCTCACGGTGCTGAGGTCCCAGGTTCAATCCCGGCTCTGGGTCACTGTCCGTGTGGAATTTGCACATTCTCCCCATGTCTGCGTGGGTCTCACCCCCACAACCCAAAGATGTGCAGGGTAGGTTGATTGGCCACGCTAAATTGCCGCTTAATTGGAAAAATTGAATTGGGCACTCTAAAGTTTTAAAAAAAGGGATGCGGTCCTAAAGGCAGAATATAGGGAGTTAGGAAGAAAGTTGGAATGTCGGACCTCTAAGGTAGAGATCTGAGGATTATCACCAGTGCCACGTGCTAGCCAGAGTAGAAATAGCAGGATATATCGGATCAATATGTGGCTGAAGAGATGGTGTGAGGGGGAGGATGTCAGATTCCTGGGGCATTGGGACCGGTTCTGGGGGAGGTGGGACCTGTACAAACTGGACGGGTTACACCTGGGCAGGACCGGGACTGAGGTCCTCGGGGGGTGTATTTGCTCGAGTGGTTGGGGAGGGTTTAAACTAATACGGCAGGGGGTGTACGGAGTCAGAGGAGGAGGAAATAAGGACAAAAGCAAAAGACAGAAAGGGGAATAAGAAAAGTGATAGGCAGAGAAACCAAGAGCCAGATTTAAACAGGGTCACAGTGAAAAATATTGGGAGCGGGACGAGTAATGTTAGAAAGACAAGCTTCAAGGCTTTGTGCCCTAACGCACGGAGCATTCACAATAAAGCGGGAGAACTAATCACACAGATAGATGTGAACGGGTATGATATAATCGGTATTAAGGAGACATGGCTGCAGGGTGACCAGGATTGGAACTGAATGGCCATGGGTATTCAGTATTTAGGAAAGACAGATAAAAATGAAAAGACGGTGGGGTTTGCATTTCTGGTGAAGGAGGAAATGATGACTATAGTGAGGGAGGCTATTAGCTCTGACAATGTGGAATCAGTATGGGTCGACCTGAGAAACAGCAAGGGGCAAAAAGCGTTAGTGGACGTCATACATAGACCCCAAAATGCAGTGATATTGTTGGGAATGGAATTAAACAGGAAATTAGAGATCATGTGATCAAGGAACAACTGTATTTAGGGGTGATTTTAATCTGCAGATAGATTGGGGAAATCAAATTAGCCCCAATATCATAGAGGAGAAATTCCTGGAGTGTATGCGGGATAGTTTTCTGGATCAATATGTTGAGGGGCCAACTAGAGAACAGGCCACCCCAGATTGGGGACTGTAATGAGATCAGAATCATCTAGTTGTGTACGACCCCTTGGGGATGAGCGACCATAATATGATAGAATTTTTCATCAAGGTGGAGAGTGAAGTAGTTGATTCTGAGACTAGGGTCCTGAATCTTAACAAAGGAAACTACGATAAAATGAGGCGTGAATTGGCTATGATCAATTGAAGAAAGTTACTTAAAGAGATGACAGAGGATAGGCAATGGCAAACATTCAAAGAGCACATGGAGGAACTGCAACAATTGTTTATTCCTGCCTGGCACAAAAGTAATACGGGAAAGGTGGTCAATCCATGGCTTACAAGGGGAATTAGGGATAGTATTCGATCCAAGGAAGTAGTATATAAATTGGCCAAGAAAAACAACAGGTCTGAGGATTGGGAGCTATTTAGAATTCAGCAAAGAAGGACCAAGGGATTGATTAAGAAGAAGAAATTAGAATACGAAAGTAAGCTTGCAGGGAATATCAAAACTGACTGTAAAAGTTTCTATAGGTACGTGAAGGGTTGGTTTAGCTCACCGGGCTAAATCGCTGGCTTTGAAAGCAGACCAAGGCAGGCCAGCAGCACGGTTCGATTCCCGTACCAGCCTCCCCGGACAGGCGTCGGAATGTGGCGACTAGGGGCTTTTCACAGTAACTTCATTGAAGTCTACTCGTGACAATAAGCGATTTTCATTTTTCATTTCAAGAGAAAAAGATTGGTGAAGACAAAGGTAGATCCTTATAGTCAGAAACAGGGGAGTATATAATAGGGGACAAAGAAATGGCTGAGCAACTAAATACATACTTTGGTTTATGTCTTCACAAATGAGGACACAAATAAGATACCAGAAATGTTGATGAATGCAGGGTTTAGTGAGAAGGACGAACTGAAGGTCATCAATATCAGTAGTAAAAAGTCTTACAAACCAGGTTAAAGTCCAACAAGTCTGTTTGGAATCACTAGCTTTCGGAGCACAGCTCCTTCATCCCAGGGTACTGAATGAGGCGGCTTTAGAAATAGTGGATGTATTGGTGATCATCTTCCAGGATTCTACAGACTGCGGAACAGTTCCTGCAGATTGGAGGGTGGCTAATGTAACTCCATTATTTAAAAAGGAGGATTGAGAGAAAGCAGGGAACTACAGAATCATAATCAAGGATCCCTCCCACCCGGCTTACTCACTCTTCCAACTTCTTCCATTGGGCAGGAGATTCAGAAGTCTGAGAACACGCACAAACAGACTCAGAAACAGCTTCTTCCCCACTGTCACCAGACTCCTAAATGACCCTCTTATTGACTGACCTCATTAACACTACACCCTGTATGCTTCATCCGATGCCAATGCTTATGTAGTTACATTGTGTATCTTGTGTTGCCCTATTATGTATTCTCATGTATTTTCTTGAATTTTGTTTAATTCCCTTTTCTTCCATGTACTGAATGATCTGTTGAGCTGCTTGCAGAAAAATACTTTTCACTGTACCTCGGTACACGTGACAATAAACAAATCCAATCCAATCCAATCCAGACCAGTCAGCCTGGAGTCTAGTGGGGAAAATTCTAGATTCCATTATCAAAGATTTTATAGCAGGGCGGCACGTGGCGCAATGGTTAGCACTGGGACTGCGGCGCTGAGTACCTGGGTTCGAATCCCGGCTCTGGGTCACTGTCCGTGTGGAGTTTGCACATTCTCCCCGTGTCTGCGTGGGTTTCACCCCCACAACCCAAAGATGTGCAGGTTAGGTGGATTGGCCACGCTAAATTGCCCCTTAATTGGGAAAAAAGATAATAATTGGATACTCTAAATTTATTTTTAAAATGTATTTAGAAAAATATTCAGAAAACAGTGGCAGGATCGGATCGAGTCAGCATGGATTTACGAAGGGAAAATCATGCTTGACAAATCTACTGGAATCCTTCGAGGATGTAACTAGTAGAATTGATGAAGGGGAGCCAGTGGATGCGGTTTATTTGGACTTACAGAAGGCTTTTGACAAAGTCCCACATAAAAGATTAGGGTGTAAAATTCAAGTGCATGGGATTGAGGGTAGTGTATTGGGATGGATAGAAAACTTGTTGGCAGACAGGAAACAAAGTGTAGGAATTAACGGGTCTTTTTGAAATTGGCAGGCGGTAACTAGTGGGGTAACGCAGGGGTCGGTGCTGGGACCCCAGCTATTCACAATATATATTAATGATTTGGATGGCGGATCCCAAAGTTGCAGATGACACCAGGTTGGGTGGGAGGGTGAGCTGTGAGGAGGATGCAGAGATCCATCAGTGTAATTTGGACAAGCTGAGTGGGCAAATGAATGACTGAAGCAGTTTAATTTGGATAAATGTGATTTTATCCACTTTGGTAGCAAAAACAAGACGGCAAATTATTATTCAAATAGCCATAAATTAGGAGAGGGGAATGTGCAACGAGATCTGGGTGTCCTTGTGCACCAGTCACTGAAGGTAAGCCTGCAGGTGCAGCAGGCGGTAAAGGAGGCAAATTGGATGCTGGCCTTCATAGCGAAAGGATTCGAGTACAGGAACAGGGATGTGTTGTTGCAATTATACAGGTGAGGCCACACCTGGAATATTGAATGCAGTTTTGGTTTCTTTATCTGAGGAAGGATGTCCTTGTTCTCGAGGGTTTGCAGCGAGAGTTTACCAGACTGATTCCTGGGATGGCGGGACTCACGTACGAGGGGAGATTGAATCGGTTTGGATTATTCTCGCTGAAAATACCGTAAAAGCATTAAACACACACACCCCAAATCCAATACCATAAACCCACTAAACACACACACCCTCAAATCCAATACCATAAAACCACTAAACACACACACCCCAAATCCAATACCATAAACCCACTAAACACACACACCCTCAAATCCAATACCATAAAACCACTAAACACACACACCCTCAAATCCAATACCATAAAACCACTAAACACACACACCCCAAATCCAATACCGTAAAACCACTAAACACACACACCCCAAATCCAATACCATAAAACCACTAAACACACACACCCTCAAATCCAATACCGTAAAACCACTAAACACACACACCCTCAAATCCAATACCGTAAAACCACTAAACACACACACCCTCAAATCCAATACCATAAAACCACTAAACACACACACCCTCAAATCCAATACCGTAAAACCATTAAACACACACACCCTCAAATCCAATACCGTAAAAGCATTAAACACACACACCCTCAAATCCAATACCATAAAACCACTAAACACACACACCCTCAAATCCAATACCGTAAAACCATTAAACACACACACCCTCAAATCCAATACCGTAAAAGCATTAAACACACACACCCTCAAATCCAATACCATAAAACCACTAAACACACACACCCTCAAATCCAATACCGTAAAACCACTAAACACACACACCCTCAAATCCAATACCGTAAAACCATTAAACACACACACCCTCAAATCCAATACCGTAAAACCACTAAACACACACACCCTCAAATCCAATACCGTAAAACCACTAAACACACACACCCCAAATCCAATACCATAAAACCACTAAACACACACACCCTCAAATCCAATACCGTAAAACCACTAAACACACACACCCTCAAATCCAATACCGTAAAACCATTAAACACACACCCCCTCAAATCCAATACCGTAAAACCACTAAACACACACACCCTCAAATCCAATGCCGTAAAACCACTAAACACACACACCCTCAAATCCAATACCGTAAAACCACTAAACACACACACCCTCAAATCCAATGCCGTAAAACCACTAAACACACACACCCTCAAATCCAATACCGTAAAACCACTAAACACACACACCCTCAAATCCAATACCGTAAAACCACTAAACACACACACCCTCAAATCTAATACCGTAAAACCACTAAACACATACACCCTCAAATCCAATACCGTAAAACCATTAAACACACACCCTCAAATCCAATACCGTAAAACCACTAAACACACACACCCTCAAATCCAATTCCGTAAAACCACTAAACACACATACCCTCAAATCCAATACCGTAAAACCACTAAACACACACACCCTCAAATCCATTACTGTAAAACCGCTAAGCACACACACCCTCAAATCCAATACCGTAAAACCACTAAACACACACACCCTCAAATCCAATACCGTAAAACCACTAAACACACACACCCTCAAATCCAATACCGTAAAACCACTAAACACACACACCCTCAAATCCAATACCGTAAAACCACTAAACACACACACCCTCAAATCCAATACCGTAAAACCATTAAACACACACACCCTCAAATCCATTACTGTAAAACCACTAAACACACACACCCTCAAATCCAGTACCGTAAAACCATTAAACACACACACCCTCAAATCCAATACCGTAAAACCACTAAACACACACACCCTCAAATCCAATACCGTAAAACCACTAAACACACACACCTTCACAACTAAACTGAAAATTGCTTAAATAACAGACAAAACCTCTGACCCAGATGCAGTAAAAAGCATCATAAATGTTTGCAAGTAACTCCTTTCCCACAGAAAACACTAGGAGCTGGACCTCCCTAACTGGAATAGCTGACCAGATTCATTAACATCCAGCCTGAACAAACAGCAACTTTAATTGTGTGTTGCTCACTGGGTGACCAGAGAAGCTGTTTATTTCCCCTCCCCCGGCCTGGCTCTTGAGCAGATGTCCCTCAGAGACCTGACAGCTGATCAGCTGCTAAAGCCCTCACCCACGGTAGGAAATTCTCAGCTTGAATTTCGTCCCCTCCTTATCTATTGAACCTTCCCCCGCCCCACAACCTTCCGCAATATCGGCACTCCTGAAACTCTGGCCTCTGAAGTCTCCCTGATTTTCATCGATCCAGCGTTGGCGGCTGTGCCTTCAAGCTGCCTGGGCCCTCGATCCCTGGAATTCCCAGCCTAAACCCCTCCCACCCCCCCTTTCCCATCTCTAACTCACATTCCTCCTTGAAGATGCTCCTTAAAGCCACCCTCAATGACTAAGCTTCTGGCCACTTGACCTAACACCTCCTTGCATAGCTCAATGTTTCATAAAGCCTCTGTGAAAAAGTTGGGTTATTTTAATATGTTGCTAAGTAAGACATAATCCAGATGACCATGGGCTGCTCTCCCCACTGAGGGGGGGGGGGGCAGCTGACTGCTGGTGATTTAACCTGAGGGTCACCACACCTCAGGCGAGGGTCAAGGTTGAGAGGGCGGGGCCATCGTGAAGAACCTCAGCCGGTACGGGAATTGAACCCACGCTGCTGGCCTCGCTCTGCATCACAAACCAGCCGTGCAGCCCACTGAGCTAAACCAGGCCCCAAATTATGTCAATGATGCCCCTCGAGGCTCCTCCCCCATTCAATATGATCACCTCGACCCCACATTCATGCCTCCCCTCCCCGCCCCCCCACCCCGATAACCTTTCACCTCGTTAATCAAGAATCTCCCCCCGGCTCTGACTTAAAGATATTCGATGACCCACAGAATTCCGGAGACTCGCCAACCTCTGGGAGAAAACGTTTCTCCCCATCCCGGCCCTCAATGGACGGCCGCTGACTTTTCAACAGTGACCCCTTAGTTCTGGATCCTCCCACAAGGGGGCGATGGCACAAAGATCGATGGATAGGAAAGTAAGCTGTGAAGGGCTGTAATCCTGCCCCCCCCCCCCCCCCCCACCCCCACCCTGCCCCTCTCCCGCACTGGGCAATTATTCGGCAGATGGAGTACAATGTGGGAAAATGCGAAATTGTCCATTTTGTGAGGAAGGGTAGGAAAGCTGCAAATTATTTAAATAGAGAGAGATTGAGGTGCAGAGGGATCTGGGTGTCCTGGTCCATGAATCGTATAAAGTGAGTCTGCAGCTACAGCGAGTGCTGAGGAAGGCAGATGGAATGTTGGCATCTATTATTACGAGGGGAATGGAATATAAAAGTGGGGAGGTTTCACTGCAGCTGGACAGGGCCTCGGGGTGACCACATCTGGAGCAGTGTGCACAGTTTTGGTCGCCTTATTTGAAGAAGGAAAGGGATGTGTTCATAGCCGTTCAGAGAAGGTTGACTGGATCATTCCTGCGATGAAGAATCTATCTCAAACAGACACTCCCTGTGCAAACCTCAAACACACAGCCCCTGTGCAAACATCACACACACACTCCCTGCGCAAACAGCTCACACGCACTCCCTGTGCAAAAACCTCAAACACGCACTCCCTGTGCAAATATCTCACACATTCCCAGTGCAAACATCTCACACACACTCCCTGTGCAAACATCTCACACACACTCCCTGTGCAAACATCACACACACACTCCCTGTGCAAACATCACACACACACTCCCTGTGCAAACATCACACACACACTCCCTGTGCAAACATCTCACACACACTCCCTGTGCAAACATCACACACACACTCCCTGTGCAAACATCACACACACTCCCTGTGCAAACATCTCACACACACTCCCTGTGCAAACACCTCACACACACTCCCTGTGCAAACATCACACACACTCCCTGTGCAAACATCACACACACTCCCTGTGCAAACATCACACACACTCCCTGTGCAAACATCACACACACACTCGCTGTGCAAACATCGCACACACACACTCCCTGTGCAAACATCACACACACTCCCTGTGCAAACATCACACACACACACTCCCTGTGCAAACATCACACACACACTCGCTGTGCAAACATCACAAACACACTCCCTGTGCAAACATCACACACACACTCCCTGTGCAAACATCTCACACACACTCCCTGTGCAAACATCACACACACACTCCCTGTGCAAACATCACACACACTCCCTGTGCAAACATCTCACACACACTCCCTGTGCAAACACCTCACACACACTCCCTGTGCAAACATCACACACACTCCCTGTGCAAACATCACACACACTCCCTGTGCAAACATCACACACACTCCCTGTGCAAACATCACACACACACTCCCTGTGCAAACATCGCACACACACACTCCCTGTGCAAACATCACACACACTCCCTGTGCAAACATCACACACACACACTCCCTGTGCAAACATCACACACACACACTCGCTGTGCAAACATCACAAACACACTCCCTGTACAAGCATCACACACACACTCCCTGTGCAAACACCTCACACACACTCGCTGTGCAAACATCACACACACACTCCCTGTGCAAACATCACACACACACACTCCCTGTGCAAACACCTCACACACACTCCCTGTGCAAACATCACACACACACTCCCTGTGCAAACATCACACACACTCCCTGTGCAAACTCCTCACACACACACTCCCTGTGCGAACATCACAAACACACTCCCTGTGCAAATATCACACACACACTCCCTGTGCAAACACCTCACACACACAATCCCTGTTCAAACTCCTCACACACACTCCCTGTGCAAACATCACACACACACTCCCTGTGCAAACATCACACACACACTCCCTCTGCAAACACCTCACACACACTCCCTGTGCAAACATCACACACACTCCCTTAGTAAACTCCTCACACACACACTCCCTGTGCAAACACCTCACACACACTCCCTGTGCAAACTCCTCACACACACTCCCTGTGCAAACTCCTCACACACTCTCGCTGTGCAAACATCTCAGGCACTCCCTGTGCAAACATCAGTAGTATAACAACTGCAGAAAGTTTGAGGAGGATCTGCCTACTGAGGTAGTATGGGTTGATGTCAGAAATAGGAAAGGAGCAGTCACCTTAGAACAGTACAGCACAGAACAGGCCCGTCGGCCCTCAATGTTGTGCCGAGCCATGATCACCCCACTCAAACCCACGTATCCACCTAACCCGCACATCTTTGGACTGTGGGAGGAAACCGGAGCACCCGGAGGAAACCCACGCACACACGGGGAGGACGTGCAGACTCCGCACAGACAGTGACCCAGCCGGGAATCAAACCTGGGACCCTGGAGCTGTGAAGCATTAATGCTAACCATCATGCTACCGTGTTGCCTTGTTGGGAGTTTTCTATAGGCCCCCCAATAGCAGCAGAGATGTGGAAGAACTGATTGGGAAACAGATTTTGGAAAGGTGCAGAAGTCACAGGGTAGTAGTCATGGGTGACTTCAACTTCCCAAACATTGAGTGGAAACTCTTTAGATCAAATAGTTTGGATGGGATGGTGTTTGTGCAGTGTGTCCAGGAAGCTTTTCTAACACAGTATGTAGATTGTCCGACCAGAGGGGAGGCCATATTGGATTTGGTACTTGGTAATGAACCAGGGCAAGTGATAGATTTGTTAGTGGGGGAGCATTTTGGAGATAGTGACCACAATTCTGTGACTTTCACTTTAGTAATGGAGAGGGATAGGTGAGTGCAACAGGGCGAGGTTTACAATTGGGGGAAGGGTTAATACGATGCTGTCAGACAAGAATTTAAGTGCATAAGTTGGGAACATAGGCTGTCAGGGAAGGACACAAGTGAAATGTGGAACTTGTTCAAGGAACAGATACTACGTGTCCTTGATATGAGATGGTCGAGTGAGGGAAACATGGTTGACAAGAGAGGTTGAATGTCTTGTTAAGAGGAAGAAGGAGACTTATGTAAGGCTGAGGAAACAAGGTTCAGACAGGGCGCTGGAGGGATACAAGATAGCCAGGAGGGAACTGAAGAAAGGGATTAGGAGAGCTAAGAGAGGGCATGAAAAATCTTTGGCGGGTAGGATCAAGGAAAACCACAAGGCCTTTTACACATATGTGAGAAATATGAGAATGACTAGAGTGAGGGTAGGTCCGATCAAGGACAGTAGCAGGGAGATTGTGTATTGAGTCCGAAGAGATAGGAGAGGTCTTGAACGAGTACTTTTCTTCAGTATTTACAAATGAGAGGGGCCATATTGTTGGAGAGGACAGTGTGAAACAGACTGGTAAGCTTGAGGTGATAATTGTTAGGAAGGAAGATGTGTTGGCCATTTTGAAAAACTTGAGGATAGACAAGTCCCCGGGCCTGACGGGATATATCCAAGGATTCTATGGGAAGCAAGAAATGAAATTGCAGAGCCGTTGGCAATGATCTTTTCATCCTCACTGTCAACAGGGGTGGTACCAGGGGATTGGAGAGTGGCGAATGTCGTGCCCCTGTTCAAAAAAGGGAATAGGGATAACCCTGGGAATTACAGGCCAGTTAGTCTTACTTCGGTGGTAGGCAAAGTAATGGAAAGGGTACTGAGGGATAAGATTTTTGAGCATCAGGAAAGACACTGCTTGATTAGGGATAGTCAGCACGGATTTGTGAGGGGTAGGTCTTGCCTTACAAGTCTTATTGAATTCTTTGAGGAGGTGACCAAGCATGTGGATGAAGGTAAAGCAGTGGATGTAGTGTACATGGATTTTAGTAAGGCATTTGATAAAGTGCCCCATGATAGGCCTATGCAGAAAGTAAGGAGGCATGGGATAGTGGGGAATTTGGCCAGTTGGATAACAAACTAGCTAACCGATAGAAGACAGAGAGTGGTGGTGGATGGCAAATATTCAGCCTGGAGCCCAGTTACCAGTGGCGTACCGCAGGGATCAGTTCTGGGTCCTCTGCTGTTTGTGATTTTCATTAATGACTTGGATGAGGGAGTTGAAGGGTGGGTCAGTAAATTTGCAGATGATACGAAGATTGGTGGAGTTGTGGATAGTGAGGAGGGCTGTTGTCAGTTTCAAAGAGACATAGATAGGATGCAGAGCTGGGCTGAGAAGTGGCAGATGGAGTTTAACCCTGAAAAGTGTGAGGTTGTCCATTTTGGAAGGACTAATATGAATGCGGAATACCGGGCAGCACGGTGGCCTAGTGGTTAGCACAACCGCCTCACGGCGCTGAGGTCCCAGGTTCGATCCCGGCTCCGGGTCACTGTCCGTGTGGAGTTTGCACATTCTCCCCGTGTCTGCGTCGGTTTCGCCCCCACAACCCAAAAAATGTGCAGAGTAGGTGGATTGGCCACGCTAAATTGCCCCTTAATTGGAAAAAATAATTGGCTAATCTAAATTTAAAAAAAAAAATGAATGCGGAATACAGGGTTAACGGTAGGGTTCTTGGCAATGTGGAGCAGAGATCTTGGGGTCTATGTTCATAGATCTTTGTAAGTTGCCACTTAAGTGGATAGAGCTGTGAAGAAGGCCTATGGTGTGCTAGCGTTCATTAGCAGAGGGATTGAATTTAAGAGCCATGAGGTGATGATGCAGCTGTACAAAACCTTGGTCAGGCCACATTTGGCGTACTGTGTGCAGTTCTGGTCGCCTCATTTTAGGAAGGATGTGGAAGCTTTGGAAAAGGTGCAAAGGAGATTTACCAGGTTGTTGCCTGGAATGTTTGCACAGGGAGTGTGTGTGTGATGTTTGCACAGGGAGTGTGTGTGTGATGTTTGCACAGGGAGTGTGTGTGTGATGTTTGCACAGGGAGTGTGTGTGTGAGGTGTTTGCACAGGGAGTGTGTGTGTGAGGTGTTTGCACAGGGAGTGTGTGTGTGATGTTTGCACAGGGAGTGTGTGTGTGAGGTGTTTGCACAGGGAGTGTGTGTGAGGTGTTTGCACAGGGAGTGTGTGTGATGTTTGCACAGGGAGTGTGTGTGTGAGATGTTTGCACAGGGAGTGTGTGTGAGGTGTTTGCACAGGGAGTGTGTGTGATGTTTGCACAGGGAGTGTGTGTGTGATGTTTTCACAGGGAGTGTGTGTGATGTTTGCACAGGGAGTGTGTGTGATGTTTGCACAGGGAGTGTGTGTGAGCTGTTTGCACAGGGAGTGTGTGTGTGATGTTTGCACAGGGAGTGTGTGTGAGCTGTTTGCACAGGGAGTGTGTGTGTGATGTTTGCACAGGGAGTGTGTGCGATGTGTTTGTACAGGGAGTGTGTGTGTGATGTTTGCATAGGGAGTGTGTGCGATGTGTTTGCACAGGGAGTGTGTGTGTGATGTTTGCACAGGGAGTGTGTATGTGTGTGATAGAACATAGAAAAATACTGCACAGAACAGGCCCTTCGGTCCACGATGTTGTGCCGAACCTTAGATTATCATAGAATTTACAGTGCAGAAGGAGGCCATTCGGCCCATCGAGTCTGCACCGGTTCTTGGAAAGAGCACCCTACCCAAGGTCAACACCTCCACCCTATCCCCATAACCCAGTAACCCCACCCAATACTAAGGGCAATTTTGGACACTAAGGGCAATTTATCATGGCCAATCCACCTAACCTGCACATCTTTGGACTGTGGGAGGAAACCGGAGCACCCGGAGGAAACCCACGCACACACGGGGAGGATGTGCAGACTCCACACAGACAGAGACCCAAGCCGGGAATCGAACCTGGGACCCTGGAGCTGTGAAGAAATTGTGCTATCCACAATGCTACCGTGCTGCCCTTAAGAACAAATTAATCTACACTGCATTATTCTACCATAATCCATGTACCTATCCAATAGCCGCTTGAAGGTCCCTAATGTTTCCGACTCAACTACTTCCACAGGCAGTGCATTTCATGCCCCCACTTCTCTCTGGGTAAAGAACCTTACTCTGACATCCCCCCTATATCTTCCACCATTCACCTTAAATCTATGTCCCCTTGTAATGGTTTGTTCCACCCGGGGAAAAAGTCTCTGACTGTCTACTCTATCTATTCCCCTGATCATCTTATAAACCTCTATCAAGTCGCCCCTCATCCTTCTCCGTTCGAATGAGAAAAGGCCTAGCACCCTCAACCTTTCCTCGTAAGACCTATGATGTGTTGGGCTGGCTGGGTCGATGTGGACTACACTTGATGCAGTGTAGCGAGAGACAGACCTCAAACACTTGATAAGATGCAACACGATTTTATTTAACATCTAAACTATTTTACATGTTCAACTGTGGGTTGACACTGTGCTGACTTGACTGGAGACCTGAGGCTAACCTGACCAGACTAACTAGCTACCACATGGTGTTTGCACTGGCTGCTGCTCACAAGCTCTGACTGTCTCAGAGGCTGGATCCCGAGAGAGCGGGAAACCTGGTGCCCTCTGGCTTTATAGTGGTCGTGTCCTGTCTGGTGATTGGCTGCTGTGTTCCGTGTGCTCACTGGTCATCCTGTGTGTCAATCACTGCCTGTCTGCACTCCATCAAATACATGGATGTAGATTATGACAACACACACACACACTCCCTGTGCAAACAGCTCACACACACTCCCTGTGAAAACAGCTCACACACACTCCCTGTGAAAACAGCTCACACACACTCCCTGTGCAAATACCTCACACACGCTCCCTGTGCAAACACCTCACACACTCTCTGTGCAAACATAACACACACACTCCCTGTGCAAACATCACACACACACTCCCTGTGCAAACATCACACACACTCCCTGTACAAACATCACACACACACTCCCTGTGCAAACATCACACACACTCCCTGTGCAAACATCACACACACACTCCCTGTGGAAACATCACACACTCCCTGTGCAAACATCACACACACACTCCCTGTGCAAACATCACACACACACTCCCTGTGCAAACACCTCACACACACTCCCTGTGCAAACATCACACACACACTCCCTGTGCAAACATCACACACACACTCCCTGTGCAAACATCTCACACACACTCCCTGTGCAAACATCACACACACACACTCCCTGTGCAAACATCACACACACTCCCTGTGCAAACATCACACACACACTCCCTGTGCAAACATCACACACACACTCCCTGTGCAAACACCTCACACACACTCCCTGTGCAAACTCACACACACACTCCCTGTGCAAACATCACACACACTCCCTGTGCAAACATCTCACACACACTCCCTGTGCAAACATCCACACACACTCCCTGTGCAAACACCTCCACACACACTCCCTGTGCAAACATCACACACACTCTCCCTCTGCAAACACCTCACACACACACTCCCTGTGCAAACACCTCACACACACACTCCCTGTGCAAACATCACACACACTCCCTGTGCAAACACCTCACACACATACACTCCCTGTGCAAACACCTCACACACACTCCCTGTGCAAACACCTCACACACACACTCCCTGTGCAAACATCCCACACACACTCCCTGTGCAAAAGTTACACACACACTCCCTGTGCAAACATCACACACACACTCCCTGTGCAAAAGTTACACACACTCCCTGTGCAAACTCCTCACACACACACTCCCTGTGCAAACATCACACACACACACTCCCTGTGCAAACACTCACACACACTCCCTGTGCAAACATCACACACACACTCCCTGTGCAAACATCACACACACACACTTCCTGTGCAAACATCACACACACTCCCTGTGCAAACATCACACACACACTCCCTGTGCAAACATCACACACACACTCCCTGTGCAAACACCTCACACACACACTCCCTGGGCAAACACTCACACACACACTCACTGTGCAAACACTCACACACACTCCCTGTGCAAACATACACACACAGCATACTCTGTGCAAAACATCACACACACTCCTGTGCAAACATCACACACACTCCCTGTGCAAACATCACACACACGCACTTCCTGTGCAAACATCACACACACACACTCCCTGTGCAAACATCACACACACACTCCCTGTGCAAACATCACACACACTCCCTATGCAAACTCCTCACACACACTCCCTGTGCAAACATCACACACACACTCCCTGTGCAAACATCACACACACACTCCCTATGCAAACTCCTCACACACACACTCCCTGTGCAAACATCACACACACTCCCTGTGCAAACATCACACACACACTCCCTGTGCAAACATCACACACACACTCCCTGTGCAAACATCACACACACACTCCCTGTGCAAACATCACACACACTCCCTGTGCAAACATCACACACACGCACTTCCTGTGCAAACATCACACACACACACACTCCCTGTGCAAACATCACACACACACTCCCTGTGCAAACATCACACACACTCCCTGTGCAAACATCACACACACGCACTTCCTGTGCAAACATCACACACACACACTCCCTGTGCAAACATCACACACACACTCCCTATGCAAACTCCTCACACACACTCCCTGTGCAAACATCACACACACACTCCCTGTGCAAACACATCACACACACTCCCTGTGCAAACATCACACACACACACTCCCTGTGGAAACATCACACACTCCCTGTGCAAACATCACACACACACTCCCTGTGCAAACATCACACACACACTCTCCCTGTGCAAACACCTCACACACACACTCCCTGTGCAAACATCACACACACACTCCCTGTGCAAACATCACACACACTCCCTGTGCAAACATCACACACACGCACTTCCTGTGCAAACATCACACACACACTCCCTATGCAAACCCTCACACACACACTCCCTGTGCAAACATCACACACACTCCCTGTGCAAACATCACACACACACTCCCTGTGCAAACACCTCACACACACGCTCCCTGTGCAAACATCACACACACTCCCTGTGCAAACATCACACACACACTCCCTGTGCAAACATCACACACACACCTCCTGTGCAAACATCAGCACCACTCCCTGTGCAAACATCACACACACACTCCCTTGCAAAAACTCTCACACACACTCCCTGTGCAAACATCAACACACACTCCCTGTGCAACTCCTCACACACACACTCCCTGTGCAACACTCACACACAACGTCCCTGTGCAAACATCGCACACACACACTCCCTGTGCAAACCTCACACACACTCCCTGTGCAACACCTCACACACACTCCCTGTGCAAACATCAACACACACTCCCTGTGTCAACACTCACACCACACTCCCTGTGCAAACATCACACACACACCCCCTGTGCAAACACCTCACACACACACTCCCTGTGCAAACATCACACACACACTCCCTGTGCAAACATCACACACACTCCCTGTGCAAACATCACACACACACTCCCTGTGCAAATAGCTCACACACACTCCCTGTGCAAACATCACACACACACTCCCTTTGCAAATAGCTCACACACACTCCCTGTGCAAACATCACACACACACTCCCTGTGCAAACATCACACACTCCCTGTGCAAACATCACACACACTCCCTGTGCAAACATCACACACACGCACTTCCTGTGCAAACATCACACACACACTCCCTGTGCAAACATCACACACACACTCCCTGTGCAAACATCACACACACACTCCCTATGCAAACTCCTCACACACACACTCCCTGTGCAAACATCACACACACTCCCTGTGCAAACATCACACACACACTCCCTGTGCAAACACCTCACACACACACTCCCTGTGCAAACATCACACACACACTCCCTGTGCAAACATCACACACACTCCCTGTGCAAACATCACACACACACACTCCCTGTGCAAACATCACACACTCCCTGTGCAAATATCACACACACACTCCCTGTGCAAACTCCTCACACACACACTCCCTGTGCAAACATCACACACACTCCCTGTGCAAACATCACACACACACACACTCCCTGTGCAAACATCACACACTCCCTGTGCAAACATCACACACACACTCCCTGTGCAAACACCTCACACACACTCCCTGTGCAAATAGCTCACACACACTCCCTGTGCAAACTCCTCACACACACTCCCTGTGCAAACATCACACACACACTCCCTGTGCAAACACCTCACACACACACTCCCTGTGCAAACCTCACACACACACTCCCTGTGCAAACACCTCACACACACACTCCCTGTGCAAACACATCACACACACACTCCCTGTGCAAACACATCACACACACACTCCCTGTGCAAACACCTCACACACACACTCCCTGTGCAAACATCTCACACACACACTCCCTGTGCAAACATCACACACACACTCCCTGTGCAAACATCACACACACACTCCCTGTGCAAACACCTCAGACACACACTCCCTGTGCAAACATCACACACACACTCCCTGTGCAAACACCTCACACACACACTCCCTGTGCAAACATCACACACACACTCCCTGTGCAAACATCACACACACACTCCCTGAGCAAACATCACACACACTCCCTGTGCAAACATCACACACACACTCCCTGTGCAAACTCCTCACACACACACTCCCTGTGCAAACATCACACACACACTCCCTGTGCAAACACCTCACACACACTCCCTGTGCAAATAGCTCACACACACTCCCTGTGCAAACATCACACACACACTCCCTGTGCAAACATCACACACACACTCCCTGTGCAAACATCACACACACACTCCCTGTGCAAACACCTCACACACACCTCCCTGTGCAAACATCACACACACACTCCTGTGCAAACATCACACACACACTCCCTGTGCAAACACCTCACACACACACTCCCTGTGCAAACATCACACACACACTCCCTGTGCAAACACCTCACACACACTCCCTGTGCAAACATCACACACACACTCCCTGTGCAAACATCACACACTCCCTATGCAAACTCCTCACACACACTCCCTGTGCAACATCACACACACTCCCTGTGCAAACATCACACACACACTCCCTGTGCAAACACCTCACACACACACTCCCTGTGCAAACATCACACACACTCCCTGTGCAAACATCACACACACTCCCTGTGCAAACATCACACACACACACTCCCTGTGCAAACATCACACACACTCCCTGTGCAAACATCACACACACACTCCCTGTGCCAAACCCTCACACACACACTCCCTGTGCAAACATCACACACACACTCCCTGTGCAAACTCCTCACACACACACTCCCTGTGCAAACCTCACACACACACTCCCTGTGCAAACACCTCACACACACACTCCCTGTGCAAACATCACACACACTCCCTGTGCAAACACCTCACACACACACTCCCTGTGCAAACATCACACACACTCCCTGTGCAAACACCTCACACACACTCCCTGTGCAAACATCACACACACACTCCCTGTGCAAACACCTCACACACACACTCCCTGTGCAAACATCACACACACACTCCCTGTGCAACACCTACACACACTCCCTGTGCAAACATCACACACACTCCCTGTGCAAAACACCTCACACACACACTCCCTGTGCAAACAGCTCACACACACTCCCTGTGCAAACACCTCACACACACACTCCCTGTGCAAACATCACACACACACTCCCTGTGCAAACATCACACACACTCCCTGTGCAAACATCACACACACGCACTTCCTGTGCAAACATCACACACACACTCCCTGTGCAAACATCACACACACACTCCCTATGCAAACTCCTCACACACACACTCCCTGTGCAAACATCACACACACTCCCTGTGCAAACATCACACACACACTCCCTGTGCAAACACCTCACACACACACTCCCTGTGCAAACATCACACACACACTCCCTGTGCAAACATCACACACACTCCCTGTGCAAACATCACACACACACACTCCCTGTGCAAACATCACACACTCCCTGTGCAAATATCACACACACACTCCCTGTGCAAACTCCTCACACACACACTCCCTGTGCAAACATCACACACACTCCCTGTGCAAACATCACACACACACACACTCCCTGTGCAAACATCACACACTCCCTGTGCAAACATCACACACACACTCCCTGTGCAAACATCACACACACACTCCCTGTGCAAACACCTCACACACACTCCCTGTGCAAACATCACACACACACTCCCTGTGCAAACATCACACACACTCCCTGTGCAAACATCACACACACACTCCCTGTGCAAACATCACACACACACACTCCCTGTGCAAACCTCACACACACACTCCCTGTGCAAACATCACACACACACTCCCTGTGCAAACATCACACACACACTCCCTGTGCAAACATCACACACACACTCCCTGTGCAAACCTCACACACACACTCCCTGTGCAAACATCACACACACACACTCCCTGTGCAAACTCCTCACACACACACTCCCTGTGCAAACATCACACACACTCCCTGTGCAAACATCACACACACACACTCCCTGTGCAAACACCTCACACACACACTCCCTGTGCAACACCTCACACACACACTCCCTGTGCAAACATCACACACACACTCCCTGTGCAAAACCTCACACACACACTCCCTGTGCAAACATCACACACTCCCTGTGCAAACATCACACACACACTCCCTGTGCAAACATCACACACACTCCCTGTGCAAACATCACACACACTCCCTGTGCAAACTCCTCACACACACACTCCCTGTGCAAACATCACACACACACTCCCTGTGCAAACATCACACACACACTCCCTGTGCAAACATCACACACACACTCCCTGTGCAAACTCCTCACACACACACTCCCTGTGCAAACATCACACACACATTCCCTGTGCAAAGATCATCTCACTTGGACAATCACAGAAACATGCAGGGCAAAAAGGCCTTTCAGCCCATCAAACCTGCAGCACCGCTATCACCTCCCTCTCACACACACTGAAACTAAGTCACTCTTTTGCTGTGACCTGGGGTGTGGGTGGGGGGGCCCCACAGGTCAGATGTGGGGGTAGCGGGGGGGGCGGGGGGGGGCCTGGTCTGCAATGGCCGGAAAACTCACAGCATCGTGGGACCACATCAACACTGTTTTTAAATGGTGGCGCAGAGAGCTAGCCCTGCAGTCTCACGGTGCGAAGGTCCCAGGTTCGATCCCGGCCCTGGGTTACTGTCCGTGTGGAGTTTGCACATTTTCTCCGTGTCTGCGTGGGTTTCACCCCCACAACCCAAAGATGTGCAGGCTAGGTAGATTGGCCGCGCTAAATTGCCCCTCAGCTGAAAATAATGAACTGAGTGCTGTAAATTTAAAAAAAAAAATCTGTGTTTTGAATCGGAAACTCTTACCTGGGATAAGGTCTGCCGTTTCTCAGGGGAGTTCAGGATGACCATAGCAATCAGTGCCAGGTAAGAGTAGGGAGGTTTTGGGTGTCGCCGGTAATTCTTCCTCTTGGCAATGGCTCTCTTCTCCCGGCTGACTCCGGAGTTGTCGGAGCCTCCAGCGTTCCCGTTCTCCCTGGGACCAGGATCCAGCTCTGATGGGCAGCGACCTGGCGCAATCAAGCTGCACTCGACCCTCTCCAAAGTGTTCATCATAACCTGGTGATTCGTCAGCCAATCTCGCTGCACCCCCCCCCCCCACCACCCCCCCCCCCCCCCCACCCCACGCCTGCTCCCCACCCTGAAGGGTTAAAACAAAATATCAAAGGTTCATAACCAGGGGGAAAGATTGGGAAGTAAGCTGCCTGCTAGCTGCGTGTTCCTCCAAACCACGTGCGTGTGTGTTGGCTTTGGGATTTGGGAGGAAGGTTCTATTTGATGTGTGGATGTTGGGGGTTGAGATGGAGAATTTAACCTGGTGTGTTGGCCCCCACCTCACCCCCCCCCCCCCCCCACCCCCTCTCCCATCCAGGGCTTTTATCTCATTGATTGAGAGGTGGAGCCTGTGGAGATAGATTTGTACAGTAAACAATTCACAGCTTGATGTTAACCTTGATATGTAATCAGATAGAGAGGGAATGCAAGCTGGGGCAGATGTGAGAAGTTCAAAAGTGCCTCCCACAATTGGGTTTTGGTGACAATGTCCCAGGAACTCGTTCCAATGGAATGTTCGTCTCTCATTGTTTTCCCAAAGATACGTCTCATTCTAAATCCTGTGCCAATACATTACATGGCCATTTAAAGTTAACATTACAGAAGGTGCGAAACAAATCAGATTCTTGCAGTTACTAGATTTACAATTACAGTTAAGATTTGCAATTGTCCGAGAACATAAGATGTAAGAAGAGAAGCAGGCCACTCGGCCCATCGAGTCTGCTCCGCCATGCAATGAAATCGTGCCTGATCTGATATAATTCTCAGCTTCACTTTCCCGCTTTATCCCCATAATCCTTGATTCCCTCACTGGGCAGCACGCTGGCACAGTGTGTAGCACTGCTGCTTCACAGCTCCAGGGTCCCAGGTTCGATTCCCGGCTTGGGTCACTGCCTGTGCGGAGTCTGCACGTCCTCCCCGCGTCTGCGTGGGTTTCCTCCGGGTGCTCCGGTTTCCTCCCACAAGTCCCGAAAGACGTGCTGTCCGGTGAATTGGGCAGTTTTTTTGTTTTATAAATTTAGAAGACCCAATTATTTTTTTTTCCCAATTAAAGGGCAATTTAGCGTGGCCAATTCACCTACCCTAGACATATTTGGGTTGTGGGGGGCGAGACCCACGCAGACACAGGGAGAATGTGCAAATTCCACACGGACAGTGACCCAGGGCCGGGATTCGAACCCAGGTTCCCAGCGCCGTAGGCAGCAGTGCTAACCACTGTGCCACATGCCGCCCCAGATGAATGGGACATTCTGAATTCACCCTCAGTGTACCCAAACAGGCGCCGCCGGAGTGTGGATACTAGGGGCTTTTCACAGTAACTTCATTGCAATGTTAATGTAAGCCAACTTGTGACAGTTAAGATTATTATTATATTAAAACCATGTCTCAGCCTCGAACATACTGATCAACCCTGCCTCTACAGCTCTCTGCGGTAAAGATTTCCACAGATTCACCATCCTCTGAGATGGCAGCACGGTACCACAGTGCTTAGCGCTGTTGCTTCACAGCTCCAGGATCCCGGGTTCGATTCCCCGCTGGGTCACTGTCTGTTTGGAGGCTGCACGTTCTCCCCGTGTCTGCGTGGGTTTCCTCCGGGTGCTCCAGTTTCTTCCCACAGTCCAAAGATGTGCAGGTTAGGTGGATTGGCCATGCTAAATTGCCTCTTAGTGTCCAAAAGGTTGGGTTACGGGGATAGGGTGGAGGTGTGGGTTTAGGTAGAGTGCTGTTTCCAAGGGCCGGTGTAGACTCGATGGGCCGAATGGCCTCCTTCTGCACTGTAAATTCTATGACTGTATGAAAGAAATTCCTCCTCATCCCTGTCTTAAATGGGCGACTCCTTACTCTGAGATTCTGCCCTGTGGTCCGAGACTATCCCACAAGAGGGAACATCCTCTCAGTATTTCCCCTGTCAAACCCCCTGGGTCAATGAGGCAGTCCCTCGGGATGGAGGGAGACTTTCTTCCACTCTGGGGTTGTGGGTGCTGAGGTGCTAGACCCACACCCTCTGGCACGGGGGGGGCAGGTAGTGTGTGGTGAGGTGCAGGGGTGAGACCCTTGGATTTCAGTAAGCTCCTCCTTCTGTTCACGCTTGGCCTCCAAATGGGCCTGTGGGAGATTTCAGACACTTTTGGCACCTTCCCCAGTTTGGGCAACTCTCCAGCAGCAGATTCCCACAAATCAGTTGCATTTTTCCAGGGGGGCTATGAGGGAGGACGCCCCCTGAAATGTTTTGTCTCCTGGCAGCCACGTGCCTTGAGGAAGCTCGGATTCGAGAGCTCTGGGAATCTTGTGTCAGGCATACGGTCAGTCCAGGTCTGGTCTCGATTGGCAATGGTCAGTCCAGGTCTGGATTGGGAGATGGTCAGTCCAGGTCTGGATTGGGAGATGGTCAGTCCAGGTCTGGATTGGGAGATGGTCAGTCCAGGTCGGGATTGGGAGATGGTCAGTCCAGGTCTGGTCTCGATTGGCAATGGTAAGTCCAGGTCTGGTCTGGATTAGGAGATGGTCAGTCCAGGTCTGGATTGGACAATGGTCAGTCCAGGTCTGGATTGGGAGATGGTCAGTCCAGGTCTGGATTGGGTGATGGTCAGTCCAGGTCTGGATTGGGAGATGGTCAGTCCAGGTCTGGATTGGACAATGGTCAGTCCAGGTCTGGATTGGGAGATGGTCAGTCCAGGTCTGGATTGGGAGATGGTCAGTCCAGCTCTGGATTGGGAAATGGTCAGTCCAGGTCTGGATTGGGAAATGGTCAGTCCAGGTCTGGATTGGACAATGGTCAGTCCAGGTCTGGATTAGGAGATGGTCAGTCCGGGTCTGGATTGGGAAATGGTCAGTCCAGGTCTGGATTGGGAAATGGTCAGTCCAGGTCTGGATTGGGAAATGGTCAGTCCAGGTCTGGATTGGGAGATGGTCAGTCCGGGTCTGGATTGGGAAATGGTCAGTCCGGGTCTGGATTGGGAAATGGTCAGTCCAGGTCTGGATTAGGAGATGGTCAGTCCAGGTCTGGATTGGGAGATGGTCAGTCCAGGTCTGGATTGGGAAATGGTCAGTCCAGGTCTGGATTGGGAAATGGTCAGTCCAGGTCTGGATTGGGAAATGGTCAGTCCAGGTCTGGATTGGGAAATGGTCAGTCCGGGTCTGGATTGGGTGATGGTCAGTCCAGGTCTGGATTAGGAGATGGTCAGTCCGGGTCTGGATTGGGAGATGGTAAGTCCAGGTCTGGATTGGGAAATGGTCAGTCCAGATCTGGATTGGACAATGGTCAGTCCAGGTCTGGATTGGGAGATGGTCAGTCCAGGTCTGGATTGGGAAATGGTCAGTCCAGGTCTGGATTGGGAAATGGTCAGTCCAGGTCTGGATTGGGAAATGGTCAGTCCAGGTCTGGATTGGGAGATGGTCAGTCCAGGTCTGGATTGGGAAATGGTCAGTCCAGGTCTGGATTGGGAGATGGTCAGTCCAGGTCTGGATTGGGAGATGGTCAGTCCAGGTCTGGATTGGGAAATGGTCAGTCCAGGTCTGGATTGGGAAATGGTCAGTCCAGGTCTGGATTGGGAGATGGTCAGTCCAGGTCTGGATTGGGAAATGGTCAGTCCAGATCTGGATTGGGAAATGGTCAGTCCAGGTCTGGATTGGGAGATGGTCAGTCCAGGTCTGGATTAGGAGATGGTCAGTCCAGGTCTGGATTGGGAGATGGTCAGTCCAGGTCTGGATTGGGAAATGGTCAGTCCAGGTCTGGATTGGGAAATGGTCAGTCCAGGTCTGGATTGGACAATGGTCAGTCCAGGTCTGGATTGGGAGATGGTCAGTCCAGGTCTGGATTGGACAATGGTCAGTCCAGGTCTGGATTAGGAGATGGTCAGTCCAGGTCTGGATTAGGAGATGGTGAGTCCAGGTCTGGATTAGGAGATGGTCAGTCCAGGTCTGGATTGGGAGATGGTCAGTCCAGCTCTCGATTGGGAGATGGTCAGTCCAGGTCTGGATTGAGAAATGGTCAGTCCAGATCTGGATTGGGAAATGGTCAGTCCAGGTCTGGATTGGACAATGGTCAGTCCAGGTCTGAATTGGGAGATGGTCAGTCCAGATCTGGATTGGTAAATGGTCAGTCCAGATCTGGATTGGTAAATGGTCAGTCCAGATCTGGATTGGGAAATGGTCAGTCCAGGTCTGGATTGGACAATGGTCAGTCCAGGTCTGGATTGGGTGATGGTCAGTCCAGGTCTGGATTGGGAGATGGTCAGTCCGGGTCTGGATTGGGAAATGGTCAGTCCAGGTCTGGATTGGGAAATGGTCAGTCCAGGTCTGGATTGGGAGATGGTCAGTCCAGGTCTGGATTGGGAGATGGTCAGTCCAGGTCTGGATTGGGAGATGGTCAGTCCAGGTCTGGATTGGGAGATGGTCATTTCAGGTCTGGATTGGGAGATGGTCAGTCCAGGTCTGGATTGGGAAATGGTCAGTCCAGGTCTGGATTGGGAAATGGTCAGTCCAGGTCTGGATTGGGAAATGGTCAGTCCAGGTCTGGATTGGGAGATGGTCAGTCCAGGTCTGGATTGGGAAATGGTCAGTCCAGGTCTGGATTAGGAGATGGTCAGTCCAGGTCTGGATTGGGAGATGGTCAGTCCAGGTCTGGATTGGGAAATGGTCAGTCCAGGTCTGGATTGGGAAATGGTCAGTCCAGGTCTGGATTGGGAGATGGTCAGTCCAGGTCTGGATTGGGAAATGGTCAGTCCAGATCTGGATTGGGAAATGGTCAGTCCAGGTCTGGATTGGGAGATGGTCAGTCCAGGTCTGGATTGGGAAATGGTCAGTCCAGATCTGGATTGGGAAATGGTCAGTCCAGGTCTGGATTGGGAGATGGTCAGTCCAGGTCTGGATTGGACAATGGTCAGTCCAGGTCTGGATTGGGAGATGGTCAGTCCAGGTCTGGATTGGGCAAATCCCAAACTAATCCCACTGCTCCACTCTCAACCCATAGCCCTGTATCAATCCCAAACTGATCCCACTGCCCCGCTCTCCCCATAGCCCTGTATCAATTAGAATAGATGGCTATTAGAATAGATGGCATTGAGGTGCGTAGGGAAGAAGTGTTGGCAATTCTGGACAAGGTGAAAATAGATAAGTCCCCGGGGCCGGATGGGATATATCCTAGGATTCTCTGGGAAGCCAGGGAAGAGATTGCTGAGACTTTGGCTTTGATTTTTATGTCATCATTGGCTACAGGAATAGTGCCAGAGGACTGGAGGATAGCAAACGTGGTCCCTTTGTTCAAGAAGGGGAGTAGAGATAACCCCGGTAACTATAGGCCGGTGAGCCTAACGTCTGTGGTGGGTAAAGTCTTGGAGAGGATTATAAAAGATACGATTTATAATCATCTAGATAGGAATAATATGATTAGGGACAGTCAGCATGGTTTTGTGAAGGGTAGGTCATGCCTCACAAACCTTATCGAGTTCTTTGAGAAGGTGACTGAACAGGTAGACGAGGGTAGAGCAGTTGATGTGGTGTATATGGATTTCAGTAAAGCGTTTGATAAGGTTCCCCACGGTCGGCTATTGCAGAAAATACGGAGGCTGGGGATTGAGGGTGATTTAGAGATGTGGATCAGAAATTGGCTAGTTGAAAGAAGACAGAGAGTGGTAGTTGATGGGAAATGTTCAGAATGGAGTTCAGTTACGAGTGGCGTACCACAAGGATCTGTTCTGGGGCCGTTGCTGTTTGTCATTTTTATAAATGCCCTAGAGGAGGGCGCAGAAGGATGGGTGAGTAAATTTGCAGACGACACTAAAGTCGGTGGAGTTGTAGACAGTGCGGAAGGATGTTGCAGGTTACAGAGGGACATAGATAAGATGCAGAGCTGGGCTGAGAGGTGGCAAATGGAGTTTAATGTGGAGAAGTGTGAGGTGATTCACTTTGGAAAGAATAACAGAAATGCGGAATATTTGGCTAATGGTAAAGTTCTTGGTAGTGTGGATGAGCAGAGGGATCTCGGTGTCCATGTACATAGATCCCTGAAAGTTGCCACCCAGGTTGATAGGGTTGTGAAGAAGGCCTATGGTGTGTTGGCCTTTATTGGTAGAGGGATTGAGTTCCGGAGCCATGAGGTCATGTTGCAGTTGTACAAAACTCTAGTACGGCCGCATTTGGAGTATTGCGTACAGTTCTGGTCGCCTCATTATAGGAAGGACGTGGAAGCTTTGGAACGGGTGCAGAGGAGATTTACCAGGATGTTGCCTGGTATGGAGGGAAAATCTTATGAGGAAAGGCTGATGGACTTGAGGTTGTTTTCGTTAGAGAGAAGAAGGTTAAGAGGTGACTTAATAGAGGCATACAAAATGATCAGAGGGTTAGATAGGGTGGACAGCGAGAGCCTTCTCCCGCGGATGGAGGTGGCTAGCACGAGGGGACATAGCCTTAAATTGAGGGGTAATAGATATAGGACAGAGGTCAGAGGTGGGTTTTTTACGCAAAGAGTGGTGAGGCCGTGGAATGCCCTACCTGCAACAGTAGTGAACTCGCCAACATTGAGGGCATTTAAAAGTTTATTGGATAAGCATATGGATGATAAGGGCATAGTGTAGGTTAGATGGCCTTTAGATTTTTTCCATGTCGGTGCAACATCGAGGGCCGAAGGGCCTGTACTGCGCTGTATCGTTCTATGTTCTATGTTCTATGTTCTATGTTCAATCCCAAACTAATCCCACTGCCCCGCTCTCTCCCCATAGCCGTGTATCAATCCCAAACTAATCCAACTCTCCCGCTCTCTGCCCATAGCCCTGTATCAACCCCAAACTAATCCCACTGCCCCGCTCTCTCCCCATAGCCCTGTATCAATCCCCAAACTAATCCCACTGCCCCGCTCTCTCCCCATAGCCCTGTATCAATCCCAAACTAATCCCACTGCTTCACTCTCTCCCCATAGCCCTGTATCAATCCCAAACTAATCCCACTCTCCCGCTCTCTCCCCATAGCCCTGTATCAATCCGAAACTAATCCCACTGCCCCGCTCTCTACCCATAGCCCTGTATCAATCCTAAACTAATCCCACTGCCCCGCTCTCTCCCCATAGCCCTGTATCAATCCCAAACTAATCGACTGCCCCGCTCACTCCCCATAGCCCTGTATCAATCACGAACTAATCCCACTGCCCCGCTTTCCCCCCATAGACCTGTATCAATCCCCAAACTAATCTCACTGATCCGCTCTCCCCATAGCCCTGTATCAATCCCAAACTAATTTCACTGTCCCGCTCTCTCCCCATAGCCCTGTATCAATCCCAAACTAATCTCACTGCCCCGCTCTCTCCCCATAGCCCTATATCAACCCCAAACTAATCCCACTGCCCCGCTATCTCTCCATAGCCCTGTATCAATCCCAAACTAATCCCACTGCCCCGCTCTCTCCCCATAGCCCTGTATCAATCATCAACTAATCCCAGTGCCCCACTCTCTCCCCATAGCCCTGTATCAATCCCAAATTAATCCCAGTGCACCGCTCTCTCCCCATAGCCCTGTATCAATCACCAACTAATCCCACTGCCCCACTCTCTCCCCATAGCCCTGTATCAATCCCAAACTAATCCCACTGCCATGCTCTCTCCCCATAGCCCTGTATCAATCCCAAACTAACCCCACTGCCCCGCTCTCTCCCCATAGCCCTGTATCAATCCTCAAACTATTCCCACTGACCCACTCTCTCCCCATAGCCCTGTATCAATCCCAAACTAATCCCACTGCCCCGCTCTCTCCCCTTAGACCTGTTCAATCCCAATCTAATCCCACGGCCCCACTCTCTCTCCATAGCCCTGTATCAATCCCCAAACACTTCCAACTGCCCCGCTCTCTCCCCAGAGCCCTGTGTCAATCCCAAACTAATCCCACTGCCCTGCCCCCTCCCCATAGCCCTGTATGAATCCCAAACTAATCCCACTGCCCTGCTCTCTCCCCATAGCCCTGTATCAATCCCCAAACTAATCCCACTGCCCCGCTCTCCCCATAGCCCTGTGTCAAATTCAAACTAATCCCACTTCCCCACTCTCTCCCCATAGCCCTGTATCAATCCCAAAACTAATCCCACTGCCCCGCTCTCTCCCCATAGCCCTGTATCAAACCCAAAACTAATCCCACTGCCCCGCTCTCTCCCCATCGCCCTGTATCAATCCCAAACTAATCCCACTGCCCCGCTCTCTCCCCATAGCCCTGTATCAATCCCAAACTAATCCCACTGCCCTGCTCTCTCCCCATAGCCCTGCATCAATCCCCAAATTAATCCCACTGTTTCTCTCTCCCCCATAGCCCTGTATCAATCCCAAACTAATCCCACTGCCCCGCTCTCTCCCCATAGCCCTGTATCAATCCCAAACTAATCCCACTGCCCCGCTCTCTCCCCATAGCTCTGTATGAATCCCAAACTAATCCCAGTGCCCCACTCTCTCCCCATAGCCCTGCATCAATCCCAAGATAATTCCACTGCCCTACTCTCTCCCCATAGCCCTGTATCTATTCCAAACCAATCCCACTGCCCCACTCTCTCCCCATAGCCCTGTATCAATCCCCAAACTAATCCCACTGCCCTGCTCTCTCCCCATAGCCCTGTATCAATCACAAACTAATCCCACTGCCCCGCTCTCGCCCCTAGCCCTGTATCAATCCCCAAACTAATCCCACTGCCCCACTCTCTCCCTACAGCCCTGTAACAATCCCAAACTAATCCCACTACCCCACTCTCTCCCCACAGCCCTGTATCAATCCCAAACTAATCCCAATGCCTCGCCCTCTCCCCATAGCCCTGTATCAATCCCAAACTAATCCCACTGCCCAACTCTCTCCCCATAGCCCTGTATCAATCCCAAATTTATCCCACTTCCCCGTTCTCTCCCCATAGCCCTGTATCAATCCCAAACTAATCCCACTGCCCTGCTCTCTCCCCATAGCCCTGCATCAATCCCCAAAGTAATCCCACTGTTTCTCTCTCCCCCATAGCCCTGTATCAATCCCAAACTAATCCCACTGTCTCCCCATAGCCCAGTATCAATCCCAAACCAATCCCACTTTCCCACTCTCTCCCCATAGCCCTGTATCAATTCCCAAACTGATCCCAATGCCCCACATTCTCCCCATAGCCCTGTATCCATCCCCAAACTAATCCCACTGCCCCACTCTCTCCCCATAGCCCTGTATCAATCCCCAAACTAATCCCACTGCCCAGCTCTCTCCCCATAGCCCTGTATCCATCCCCAAACTAATCCCATTGCCCCGCTCTATCCCCATAGCCGTGTATCAATCCCCAAACTAATCCCACTGCCCCGCTCTCTCCCCATAGCCCAGTATCAATCCCAAAACTAATACCACTGCCCCGCTCTCTCCCCATAGCCCTGTATCAATCCCAAACTAATCCAACTGCCCCACTCTCTCGCCATAGCCCTGTATCAATCCCCAAACTAATCCCAATGCCCTACTCTCTCCCCATAGCCCTGTATCAATCCCCAAACTAATCCCACTGCCCCACTCTCTCCCCATAGCCCTGTATCAATCCCAAACTAATCCCACTGCCCCACTCTCTCCCCATAGCCCTGCATCAATCCCAAACTAATCCCACTGCCCCGCTCTCTCCCCATAGCCCTGTATCAATCTCAAACCAATCCCACTGCCCCACTCTCTAGGGGCTGGTTTAGCTCACAAGGCTAAATCGCTGGCTTTTAAAGCAGACCAAGCGGGTCAGCAGCACGGTTCGATTCCCGTACCAGCCGCCCCGGACAGGCGCTGGAATGTGGCGACTAGGGGCTTTTCACAGTGACAATAAACGATTTTCATTTTTCATTTTCCTGTATCAGTCCCAAACTAAACCCATTGCCCCGCTCTCTCCCCATAGCCCTGTATCAATCACCAAACTAATCCCACTGCTCATTTCTCTCCCCATAGCCCTGTATCAATCCCCAAACTAATCCCACTGCCCCGCTCTCTCCCCATAGCCCTGTATCAGTCCCAACCTAATCCCACTGCCCGGCCCTCTCCCCATAGCCCTGTATCCATCCCCAAGCTAATCCCACTGCCCCGCTCTATCCCCATAGCCGTGTATCAATCCCCAAACTAATCCCACTGCCCCGCTCTCTCCCCATAGCCCAGTATCAATCCCAAAACTAATACCACTGCCCCGCTCTCTCCCCATAGCCCTGTATCAATCCCAAACTAATCCCACTGCCCCACTCTCTCGCCATAGCTCTGTATCAATCACCAAACTAATCCCACTGCCCCACTCTCTCGCCATAGCCCTGTATCAATCCCAAACTAATCCCACTGTTCAACTCTCTCCCCATAGCCCTGTATCAATCCCCAAACTAATCCCACTGCCCCGCTCTCTCCCCATAGCCCTGTATCAGTCCCAACCTAATCCCACTGCCCTGCCCTCTCCCCATAGCCCTGTATCAATCCCCAAACTAAACCCATTGCCCAGCTCTCTCCCCATAGTCCTGTATCAATCCCCAAACTAATCCCACTGCCCCGCTCTCTCCCATAGCCCTGTACAATCCCAAACTAATCCACTATCTTTGAGGGGAACAATTTAAAGTCCTGAAGGTCTCCTGTTGCTTTTTCTGGACCCTTTTAATGTCTTGTTTTGCACAATTCGGTGCGGATTATACTTTCCAGGTTGTGGTCAATCTTGTGAAAAGAAGTCTTCCCCAAAACTTTGAGCAGGCTATATGCACACCAGCAGGTAATGGTTCCCACCGAGAAGCCAATTGAACACATTGATACAGGAGGCAGCCAGGCTGATTGAACAGACAGCGTTTACGTTACAGCTGCAATGCGATCCAGAGCGGCATCAGCAGTCTGGCCTGAATTAAAGTTTGGTGCCTGGGGACTGAGGTTAATGTTTGAATGTGCTGCCCTGACATTGTGTGCTGCTATTTATTTTCACGGGTCAGCGGCTCCCTGTTGCTGTCCCCCTGAGGGAGTCAATCAGAAATATCAGTGTCCTCGCTGTCAGCGCCTCTTTACCATCTTTTTCTAAATTTATAAATTTAGAGTACCCAATTCATTTTTCCCAATTAAGGGGCAATTTAGCATGGCCAGTCCACCTCCCTGCACATCTTTGGGTTGTGGGGGCGAAACCCACGCAGACACGGGGAGAATGTGCAAACTCCACACAGACAGTGACCCAGGGCCGGGATCGAACCCGGGGCCTCAGCGCCGTGAGGCAGTAGTGCTAACCCACTGTGCCACCCCATGCTGCCCCCCCTCTCCCACCCTCCTGCCCAGCATCCGGCTGACGGTCAGTCCGGTCAGGCAGCGTGAAGCCTCGTTCCGGGGCCGGTAACTCCATTTCCAAAGCGCGACACAATCCCCGCAGTGCAGCAGGAGGCCATTCGCTCCATCGGAACTAGCCCCCGCCAATGGGGCCTGCGGGTGCTGCGGTTTCCCGCTGGGTTTATGGGGACAGGGGATGGGGGGGAGGGGCGGACTGGATGGGCTGAATGGCTTCTTGCCTCACTGTTGGGATCCTTTGGCCCAGTTGGAGGGAGCGGCCCCCATGTGCCGGTGCTGGGGGCGGGGCCAGGGTTGCTAGGTGACAACCTGGGGGGTGGGGCCAGCCTGGTGGAGGGCTGGGGCGGGGCCAGGGCCAGCGTGGGCGGGGCTAGGGTCGGCGGGGGGCGGGGCTAGGGTCGTCTGAGGGCGGGACCAGGTGACAACCTGGGGGTGGCGCCAGCCTGGGGCAGGGCTGGGGCGGGGCCAGGGCCGGCGTGGGCGGGACTAGGGTCGGCGGGGGGCGGGGCTAGGGTCGTCTGAGGGCGGGACCAGGGCCCGCGTTGCTAGGTGACAACCTGGGGGTGGGGCCAGCAAGGGGCAGGGCTGGGGCGTGGCCAGTGCCGGAGGGGGCGGGGTTAGCGGTTCCAACATGGCGGCGGTCGCCAGGCGACGGGAGTGAGGGAGGCCCGGAGGCGCCGCCGATCCTCAGCCTGACCCAGTCCCTCTGCCCCTCCCCCTGCCAGCTCCCCGCCCCCGGGTGGCAGCCCCGCTCCCGGCCCGGATCCCCAGCGGAGCGCGGTGAGTATCAGAGGCGGCGGGTCGGCTCGGGAACAGGGCTCCCCCCCCCTCCGGGATCAGGAGTCTCCCCCCCCCCCCGGGATCGGGGGGCCCCTCCCCCCCCCCCGGGATCAGGAGCCCCCACCCCCCATCAGGAGCCTCCCTTCCTCTCCCCCCCCCCCCCCCCCGTTCATCTGGGGACATTAAGCCTCTTGAGGGGAGATTAACAAAAGTCTGGGGACTATTGGGGGTCCTGGGAGGGTGCTGAGGGGTCTGGGGTGTGTTGAGGGGTTTGGGATGTGTTGAAAAATGAATGAAAATGAAAATCTCTTATTGTCACGAGTAGGCTTCAATGAAGTTACTGTGAAAAGCCCCTAGTCGCCACATTCCGGCGCCTGTCCGGGGAGGCTGGTACGGGAATCGAACCGTGCTGCTGGCCTGCTTGGTCTGCTTTATAAGCCAGCGATTTAGCCCAGTGAGCTAAAACAGCCCCTGTTGTGTGTTGATGGGTCTGGGGTGTGGTTGAGGGGTTAGGGGTGTGTTGAAGGGTCTGGGGGTGTGTTGTGGGGTTTGGGCTGTGTTGTGGGGTTTGGGGTGTGTTGTGGGGTTTGGGGTGTGTTGTGGGGTTTGGAGTGTGTTGTGGGGTTTGGGGTGTGTTGTGGGGTTTGGGGTGTGTTGTGGGGTTTGGGGTGTGTTGAAGTGTCTGGGGGTGTGTTGATGGGTCTGGGGTGTGTTGATGGGTCTGGGGGTGTGTTGAAGGGTCTGGGGGGGTGTTGATGGGTCTGGGGGGTGTTGATGGGTCTGGGGGGGTGTTGATGGGTCTGGGGGGGGGGTGTTGATGGGTCTGGGGGTGTGTTCAAGCGTCTGGGGTGTGTTGAAGGGTCTGGGGTGTGTTGAAGGGTCTGGGGGTGTGTTGAAGGGTCTGGGGGTGTGTTGAAGGGTCTGGGGGTGTGTTGAAGGGTCTGGGGGTGTGTTGAAGGGTCTGGGGTGTGTTGAAGGGTCTGGGGGTGTGTTGAAGGGTCTGGGGGTGTGTTGATGGGTCTGGGGATGTGTTGAAGGGTCTGGGGGGGTGTTGAAGGGTCTGGGGGGTGTGTTGATGGGTCTGGGTGTGTTGATGGGTCTGGGGGTGTGTTGATGGGTCTGGGGGGGTGTTGATGGGTCTGGGGGGGTGTTGATGGGTCTGGGGGGGTGTTGAAGGGTCTGGGGGGGTGTTGAAGGGTCTGGGGGGGTGTTGAAGGGTCTGGGGGGGTGTTGATGGGTCTGGGGTGTGTTGAAGGGTCTGGGGTGTGTTGATGGGCCTGGGGGTGTGTTGATGGGTCTGGGGGGGGGGGTGTTGATGGGTCTGGGGGTGTGTTGAAGGGTCTGGGGGTGTGTTGAAGGGTCTGGGGTGTGTTGATGGGCCTGGGGGTGTGTTGATGGGTCTGGGGGGGTGTTGAAGGGTCTGGGGGTGTGTTGATGGGTCTGGGGGTGTGTTGATGGGCCTGGGGGTGTGTTGATGGGTCTGGGGGGGTGTTGATGGGTCTGGGGGGGGGGTGTTGAAGGGTCTGGGGGGGCGTTGAAGGGTCTGGGGGGGTGTTGATGGGTCTGGGGGTGTGTTGAAGGGTCTGGGGTGTGTTGATGGGTCTGGGGGTGTGTTGAAGGGTCTGGGGATGTGTTGAAGGGTCTGGGGGGGGTGTTGAAGGGTCTGGGGGGGGTGTTGAAGGGTCTGGGGGTGTGTTGAATGGTCTGGGGGGTATTGAGGGGTCTTGGGGATATCAAGTGCTTTGCGGGTTTATCAGGGGTCCGGGGGGGGGGGGGGGGGGGGGGGTGTTATTGGTGAGTAGGTTTTCTTGGTGGGGTATTGAGGGGTCTACGGGTTTATTGAGGGTCTGGGCTATCGGAGGTCTGGTGTATTGAGGGGGCTGGGGGTTTATTGAGAGGTCTGGGGGGTACTGAGGGGTCAGGGGGGTATTGAGGGGTCTGGGGGTTTATTGTGGGGTCCGAGGAGGGGTTATTGATGGGTCTTTTTTTGAGGGGGTTCTGGGGTGTATTGAGGGGTCTTGCCGTTTATCGGGAGTCTGGGCGTTTATCGCGAGGCTGGGCGTTTATCGGGACTCTGGGGGGTATTGAAGGGCTATTGAGGAGTCTGGGCGTTTATCAGGAAGTATTGAGATGTCTGGGGGGTATTTGGGATCTGGGGGGGTATTGAGGGGTGTGGGAGGTATTGAAGGGTCTGGGGGGTTTAATGGGGTCTGGGGGGGCATTGAGGGGTCTGGGGGGGGGGGGTGTCCGGGGGTCTGGGGAGGTGTTTGGGGGTCTGGGGGGGTATCCAGGGATCTGGGGGGTATTCAGCAGTTGGCGGGATTATTGAGGGATCTTGGGGATTACTGAATGGTCTGGGGGTCTATTGGATTGAGGGGTCTGGGGGGTGTTTGGGGGTATTCAGGCCACCGGGGGGGTATTCAGCAGTTGGCGGGATTATTGAGGGATCTTGGGGATTACTGAATGGTCTGGGGGTTTATTGTATTGGGTCTGGGGGGCATTGATGGGTCTGGGTTTTTTGGGGGGGTCTGGTGTTTTATTGTGGGTGTATCCAGAATTGGGGTTATCGAGGGTATATTGGTGGTGTATTAGGGCGGTGTGCATCAAGGTGGACTTGGCGGGGATCAAGGAGGGCCTGGGGAGGCGTCTAGGAGGTCGGGGTGGCGTTGAGGGGTGCTGGGGAAAATTGTGAGGGGCATCGAAGGGATCTGGGGAGTATCAAGGATCTGGCGGTACTGAGCTTCAGTGGGGTACCGAGGGGGTCTGGGGTATTGGGGTGTACCAGGGCCTGGTGGTATTGAGCCTCTGGGGGATATTGTGGGGGTCTGGGGATATTGTGGGGGTCTGGGGGTATTGAGGGGTCTGGGGGTATTGTGGGGGTCTGGGGATATTGTGAGGGTCTTGGGGTATTGTGGGGGTCTGGGGGTATTGAGGGGTCTGGGGGATATTGTGGGGGTCTGGGGGTATTGTGGGGGTCTGGGGGTATTGAGGGGTCTGGGGGTATTGTGGGGGTCTGTGGGTATTGAGGGGTCTGGAGGGGTTTCGGAGGTTGGGGGTGTTGAACCTCTGGGGTATCGGGTTAGATTGCTGCTGCTTTCCTTTTTGTTCTATTGTTTATAATCAGCCCCCAATATCCCCCATATATCTTTGACCATTCACACAGGATTACTGTAATGGATAATTGTACAGTTAGAACTATATTTTCTTATGTGGCTGAGCATTAAATTGACTAAATTCTGTTGCATTTTGGGCCATTTTAAACATTAAAGATAATATGCAAAGTTGCTATATAAACGTATAACTGAATGATGTCCACGTGAAGGCACATTGAACTCTGACTATAATCATTAATATATTTAACAGAATTTGAGGATAGTTGAACCATTGAATCATATTTTTACCTTGTACACAGTGATGATCATATTACTGTAATCATTACAGTAATCTTACTGTAATGGTATCAGTCACCCAACCTGCGGCGCTGAATTCTCTTTGCCTCCTTGCTGCTGGGCATTTTTTTGAGTATAAACTTATTTGTCATTATTTTTAAAGGAGTGTAATCTGAAGGATATTAGTTATTTGGGGAGTTCTCTGTGGGGAGAAATGGAAGTGTTGCAATGGGAAGAGTCGGGATCTATTTGAGCAGGGTGCTCATGTCCAACATGGGTTCGGACATAGTTTGAAGATCTTTCCTCTCCATGAAACTGAACCGGTCATTCGGCAACATTTTGTCAACATTTAAGAAAGTGTTTTGATTGCGTAAATAAGGAGAAAGTGTTTCCAGTGTCAGGAAGGTCAGTAACCAGAGGAACACAGATTGAAGAGAATCGGTAAAAGAAGCAGCCGGGTGGGGGGAGATGAGAATGTTTGTTCACACAGGCATCCGGCAGGCTCGGAGAAGCAGATTCAATAATAACTTTCTGGAAAGGAAAATCAACGCAGGAAATGCTAGATAAACTCGGCGTCAGTGGAGAGAAAACCTGAGTTAACTTTTCCCGTCCGTATGGCTCTTCTACGCAGGGTAGTTATTAGTTAACCACATTGCTGTGGGTCTGGAGTCACATGTAGGCCAGACCGGGTAAGGACGGCAGATTTCCCCTTCCCTAAAGGATATTAATGAACCAGATGGGTTTTATGTCACGTTTTCCCAAAACCAGCTTTTCATTTCCAGATTTTTCTTCGAATTCCCGAGTTTCTATGGCGGGATTTGAACACCCATTCTCTGGATTATTCATTCTGTAATGTGAGCACTACACTGCGATGCCCACAATCTGGTTTAAGGGTTAGCTGCAGCAGTTCTTGAGTTTCGAATGTAATAACAGCCCAGGACCTGTTCTGTGCTCTGGAGGCATGCAGTGCAGAGTGATTTTGCGACTGTGAGATCAGGTTCCTGTTAATACTAATGACATTTTCTGCGTCAGTGTGTTAGATTTCACCTGAATCCTTGACTCGGATAAAGTGCCTTGCTCTCTCGCTCCAATCTTACGGTCGGGGTTTGTGCTGATGTTTAACTGAACCGGGTAAACTGTTGTACTTTCATCAGTCGTAAACTGCAAAGTGTGTCTTTTATTTTTTAAATGAAGAAACACAAGGTGCAAAGTCCCTCTCGCTGTTTTGGACCGTGCTGCGGACTTTCTGATATTTGTACCAAGATAAAAGTTTGAATTTTGTTGAGCTTCTTTCGCCAGGAAGACACTGGGAGGAACTTTACCACAACCGAGCCACACAAAGATGTGTTTCCCAAACTGCCGGAATACCCAATCTCTGGAGACTCCCAACTCCTGTGCTGTCCTCTTGGGGTGATGTTGCAGTTTATCCAAGTGGCCCATGATTCTACTTTGATGTGAAATGTCAGTGACAGCAGACCTGAGACCATCCTCCCCCTCCAGCCATCAGAAGCAGGGGAGCTTCTGGCTAATGTCCAACCCCTGCAGGCTCTTTATTTGTCCTCCGGCTCACGGGTTTCCTATCCCCCTCTCCTGCTTTCAATATCTTCCAGTTTTTGCATTTACCTCTAATGCCTGAAGCATAATTTCACAGCGAGAGGCCGTTCAGCCCATCATGCCTGTGCTAGCCTCGGTCAATGAGCAATACCATTCCCCTGTCTTCCTCTCTGGACAGCTGCTCCACTCTCTTCCCTTCTTGGTTGTACCTCCGATCTCTCTAATTATCTTTTCCATTAAGACTGGACCCAACCCACTTCTGGGCCAGCTCCTTCCTAACCCAGTACTGGTGCCAGTGTCCTACAGAATGGAACTCCTCTTCCCCCACACCCAGCCCTGTGCTTCTCTCTCTAATATCTTTATCCCTACACTCATCTGCTCTGGAGAAAGCACAGGGAAGGGAACGTTGCCCAAATAGAGCAGATGTAACTATCAGGAAACAGGTCGGGCTTCTTTGTTTCTTGGAAAGTGAAGTCGGAGAGGCCTAAGGAAGGGATTAGATCGGGTGAATGTGGAGAAATTGTTTCCACTTGTGGGTAGGCCCAGAACAAGGTCACACAAAAAAAACCAGGAATGAGAAGGAATTTCTTCAGAGAGCGATATGAACGTAGAACTTCTGCTGTGTTTTCGGGAGAACACTGGGTGGCACGGTAGCACAGTGGTTAGCACTGTTGCTTCACAATGCCCGGGTCTGGGGTTTGATTCCTGGCTTGGGTCATTGTCTGTGCGGAATCTGCATGTTCTCCCCGTGGGTTTCCTCCGGGTGCTCCGGTTTCCCCCCACAAGTCCCGAAAGACGTGCTTGTTAGGTGAATTGGACATTCTGAATTCTCCCTCTGTGTGCCCGAACAGGCGTCGGAATGTGGCGACTAGGGGATTTTCACAGTAACTTCATTGCAGTGTTAATGTAAGCCTACTTGTGACAATAATAAAGATTATTATGTATTTAAGGAATACTTGATGTTTATGCGAGGGAGAAAGAATAGAGAGTATTAGAAGCAGCATGGGAGGGAGGCTTGTGTAGAATATAAACAGCAATGTAAACCATTTGGACTGGGTAGTTTTTAAAAATTCTATTAATTCCCGGGATGTGATTAAGGCCAGAAGCGTTTTTTATGTATCGGGGGATTTCCGATGGTGACAGGTCGGAGGAAGTCGCACGTAAGGTAGCTCCTGCTTGAGCCTGGGGGGGGGGGGGGGGGGAATGAAATGAAAATCGCTTATTGTCACCAGTAGGCTTCAATGAAGTTACTGTGAAAAGCCCTTAGTCGCCACTTTCCGGCACCTGTCCGGGGAGGCCGGTAAGGGAAGCTGTTTGCAATAGGATGTCAAAAAACCCAAGAAGGTACATTGGGAAGAAGGGTGCAAATGTTAGTCCTCCGGCGGAGTCTAGCAAGGTGCGGAGTCCTTTGGCAGGGAAGATGGCGGATACAGGCTCATCATAGTGGAGGAGGAAGAGGATCGGGAAGGACTGGATGAGTGCTGGAGGCTGAGGAGGTTCGGACAGCGATAGGAAAAATGCAGGCTGGTAAGATACGGGGCCAGATGGGTTCCCGGTGGGATTTTCTAAAACGTTTTCTGACCGGCTGGTAGTGTTGTTGGTGGAGATGTTTGAGGATTCAATAGGGCAGGGTCTCAGACATGATGATGCAGGCGTCCATTTCGCTTATATTAAAGAAAGATAAGGAGCTGGTGGGGTGCAGGTGATACTAACAGATTTCCTTACTGAATGTAGACGCTAAGATCTTAGCTAAGGTATTGCCCCTTAGGTTGGGGGAGTGCCTCCTTCAGGTTGTTGGGGAAGATCAGACAGGGTTTGTCCTCTAATGTGTGGCGGCTGTTAAATATGGTACTATCCCCGTTGGCAGGAGGGGAACAGGAGGTTATTGTCTCTTTAGATGCAGAGAGACTTTTGATGGGGTAGAATGGGGTTATTTGTTTGCGTTGTTGGACGGATGTGGGATCGGACCCAAATTGTGGCATGGGTTCGGTTACTATATACGGCTCGTGTCTCGACGGAACAGCGTATGTTTGAGAAATATACAGCTGCACAGGGGAACGATACCGCTGTGTCCCTCTCTTTTTCAAGTTGGCGATTGAGCCTTTGGCCATCACTTTGAGGAATTTGGATTAGTGGAGGGGGATAGTGAGGGGGGGGGGGGGGGGGGGGGAGGTGCAGAGCAAAGGATGTCCCTGCACGCTGATGATCTTCTGTATGTCACGGACACAGTCCCCACAATGGAGGGGGGGGCGCAATGGTGTTGTTGAAGCGGTTTGTGGCTTTTTCAGGATATAAATTGAATTGGGAGAGAAGTGAGTGTTTTTCGGTTCCTCCGCCGGGGAAGGAAACCAATCTGGAGGGGGGTAGCTGTTCCGATTAACGGGCACTCATTTCGGGTGCGTAGCTTGGCATTGGGCTCGGATTGGTACGTTGAATTTTCCGAGGCTGATGAGTAGGGTTAAGGCCGACTAAGAGGTGGGATAGCCTACCGCTGTCTGGCGGGTCAAGTTCAATTGGTGTTCAATATTCTGCCGAGGTTTCTGTTCCTATTCCAGTGTTTGACAGTTTTCCTACCGAAAGTGTTCCTTGCGGAGAGATTGGTTTTGTCCTTCATTTGGGCAGGCAAGGGAGCAAGGATTCGGAAAATAGAGGGACTGCCAGCCAGGAGGCTTAGCCTTGCTGAATTTGATATATACTATTGGGCAGTGAATACAGTGAAGGTATTGGGTTGGTGTAAGGTCAGGAGCAGTTTGGGTGCAGGTGGAGTCAGGTTCCTGTAGGGAGCCGTGGACATTGGTGTCAGCCTCGCTTCCGTTCTCTCGTCTGAAAGTATTTGGGTGACCCAGTGGTGGTCTCCACATTGATGATATGGAGGCAATTTCGGAAGCACTTTCAATTCGCGGCAGTCTCGAAGTTGGTGCCGATTTGTGAGAACCATATGTTTGAGCTGGCATGGGTTGGATGCCAAATTCAGAGGATGGTAGGACAAGGGGGTGAGGGGGGCGATTTGCGAGCTTGGACGAGTTGCCGGAGAAATTCGGGAAACTTTTAGGTATTTTCAGGTTTGTGATTTCACGAGGAAGATTTTCCCGACATTCCCGGTGGAGCAGCCATCGTTGTTGCTGGAGAGGGTTTTTGCGGGATCGGAGGAGGGGAGTACCTTAGGGATTTACAGGAGGATCCTGCGGGAGGGTATGGCATTGCTGAAGGGGATTAAGGCCAAGTGGGAGGTGGAGTTGGGGGTAGTATTGGATGGTGGGTGTGGTGTGAGGTGCTGCGGAGTGCGTGACACTTGGGCTAATCCAGTTGAAGATGATGCACAGGGCTCTCCTTTCCAGGTCCAGGATGGGTAGGTTGTTTGCGGGTGTGGAAGATGGGTGTGAGCAGTGTGGAAGGGTTCTGGTCGTGTCCTAAGCTTGTCAGATTCTGGGTCTCCCTCTTTCGCACCATGTCGGCGATTCTGCAATTTGAAATGGAGCCCGGTCCCTTAGGGACCATATTTGGGGTGTCAGACCTGGCAGAGCTGCAGACTGGTTGCATGGCCAATGTTCTGGCTTTCGCCTCACTGATTGCTCACAGGCAGGTTCCGTTAGAGTGGGGGGGGGGGGGGGCAGCTTCTCCACCCAGCACCTCAGTGCGGCTGGGGAGGATCTCATGGAGTTTTTGCACCTTGAGAAAGTCAAATATACTGGGCGCGATTCTCCGCCCCCCGCGACGGGTCGGAGAATAGCGGGAGGGCCTTCCCGACATTTTTCCCGCCCTCCCGCTATTCTCTCTCCCCCCCCCCGCCCAACTCCCGACACGAATCGCTGCCGCCGTTTTTTTACGGCCGGCAGCGATTCACAGCTGATAGATGGGCCGAAGTCCCAGCCCTTTACGCTGTTTTTACGAACGGCAAACACACCTGGTCTGGCCTTTCGTAAAAACGGCGGGAACAACTCGCTTTTTATAACCATGGCACCGATTGGCACGGCAGTACCACGGCCATGCCAAGGGTGCCATGGGCCCGCGATCGGTGGGCACCAATCGCGGGCAGCGGGCCCGATGCCCGCGCACTATTTCTCCTTCCGCCGCCCCGCAGTATCCATTCGCGGGGCGGCTGAGGGGCATCCCGGCCCGCGCATGCGCGGGTTTCGCGCAAATACGCGATGACGTCATCCGCGCATGCGCGGGTTGGAGTCTTCCAATCCGCGCATGCGCGGCTGACGTCATATGACGCGTCAGCCGGCGCTAACTCCGGCAAGCGGGCTTAACGAAATTCGTTAAGCCCGTGATGCCGGAGCTTACGGCGTCGGGCTGCTAGCCCCGACCGGGGACCAGAATCGGTTCCCGGTCGGGAAGGGGCGCGCTGGCGTCAAACCCGCCCGGGCGCCAGCCTTACGATTTCTCCCGTTTTGGGAGAATCGCGCCCACTGTGTGTGTGGGTGGGCTAGTGAGGGCTTCTACAAAAGGTGGCAGCCATGGCTTTAAAGAAAGAGCTGGTCACCGTCAGCTGTTAGGGAGGGGGGCAGGGTGTTTTGGGGGATGTGGGTCCTGCTGCTTTTATTTGTTTTACTGTTGTATTGTGTAATTATCAAAAATGCTGAATGAAAATATTTTCCAAAACAAATGTATTGCCCATCCCGAGCTGCCTTTGTGAAGAGCTTGGTGGTGGTATGTAGCAACAGCAGTTTCAATTGGGGACCCTTTGTTAAAGGAGTTGCTAATTTACAATTGGTTAAACTTGTGGACTAAGTATTAGAAGAAAGAGTTTCTAACCATGTAAAGGAACTTTTCCATTGAGTCATTTAATTGTCTGATCAATGATGATAAACAGTGCCACACCCTGGTTTAGCTCCCTCCGTTGCTGTTGACAGTGCAGACTCCTCACAAACTCAGGAGCTGTGGTGTGCCCAGTCAGGGGGCAGGCTCACCTGGAAACCAAACAGAAGCTCTCACTCCAGCGGTGTCCTTCCTCATCTCTGTCCAGGTGGGAGGCAGATCTTTGGAAGCTGTGCTCCAAAGAAGTGGTTTTCAGTGGAGCGCAGGCTTTCTCTGTGTTTTCAGACCTCCATTTCTGTGTCACCTGTCAGTGTGCGTGTTTGCACTGGCCTGGAGCTGCCAACTAACATACAGGTAGAGAGCTCGAGCCACAAATTAGAACAGCATGCTGCAGCGTTCTCCCAGTGACCTGGCCAATCCCTCAACAAGCACCACTAAAACTCCCCTGATTATCACATTGCTGTTTGAGGCACCTTGATGCGCACAAATTGGCTCCCGAAATGACTGAGATACCTCGAGGCGACACGGTGGCACTGCTACCTCGCAGCTTCGGGTTCAATTCCGGCCTCGGGTCACTGTGTGGAGTTTGCATTTTCTCCTCGTGTGTGCGTGGGTTTCCTCCGGGTGCTCCGGTTTCCTCCCACAGTCCAAAGATGTGCAGGTTAGACGGATTGGTCATGATAAATTGCCCTTCGTGTCCAAAAGGTTAAGTGGTGTCGCTGGGTTACGGGATAGGGTGGAGGCGTGGGCTTACGTAGGGTGCTCTTTCCAAGGACCAGTGCAGACTCGATGGGCCAAATGGCCTCCTTCTACACTGTAAATTCTATGATTCTAATATTTAATTAAACAACAAACCGGTGGGCAGCACGGTGGCCTAGTGGTTAGCACAACCGCCTCACGGCGCTGAGGTCCCAGGTTCGATCCCGGCTCTGGGTCACTGTCCTTGTGGGGTTTGCACGTTCTCCCCGTGTCTGCGTGGGTTTCACCCCCACAACCCAAAAATGTGCAGAGTAGGTGGATTGGCCACGCTAAATTGCCCCTTAATTGGAAAAAATAATTGGGTAATCTAAATTTAGAAAAAAAAACAACAAACCGGATAGTTGTGGCAATAGATTGATCGCCACTCATGCTGTTGGAGCTGTTACGATATACATAGAGCAAGAAACCAAAAAGAAATTCTGGAAAATCTCAGCAGGTCTGGCAACATGTGTAAGGAGAGAAAAATATTTTCTCTCCCAACAGATGCTGCCAGACCTGCTGAGATTTTCCAGCCTTTTATTTTTGTTTTCAGATTCCAGCATTCGCTGTCATTTGCTTTTATGCATAGAGCAAGTCTGTACATAATATTATCAACAACCTCCGACCACTAGGTGGCAGTGTAAACCCACCACATGACCCTGTGGCTGGGAGCTGGGAGTAGGTCGGGCTGGAGCCGTGTTCTTCAGACTTTTTCCGTGGACCCATTTTTACCAACTGGCCAACCTTCGCGGCCCACGCCGGCCGACCTTCGCGGCCCACGCCAGCCGACCTTTGCGGCCCACGCCGGCCGACCATCGGGACCCACGCCGGCCGACCTTTGCGACCCACGCCGGCCGACCATCGGGACCCACGCCGGCCGACCTTTGCGACCCACGCCGGCCGACCTTTGCGACCCACGCCGGCCGACCTTTGCGACCCACGCCGGCCGACCTTCGCGACCCACGCCGGCCGACCTTTGCGACCCACGCCGGCCGACCTTTGCGACCCACGCCGGCCGACCTTTGCGACCCACGCCGGCCGACCTTTGCGACCCACGCCGGCCGACCTTTGCGACCCACGCCGGCCGACCTTTGCGACCCACGCCGGCCGACCTGCGCGACCCACGCCGGCCGACCTGCGCGACCCACGCCGGCCGACCTGCGCGACCCACGCCGGCCGACCTGCGCGACCCACGCCGGCCGACCTTCGGGGCCCACGCCGGCCGACCTGCCCGACCCACCATTTTAACACCTTGTTTGCTGCTGTAAAAAATGGAGGAAATGGTTTTGGGTCCCTTTGGCCCTCGTACACGCTCCTCCAATGGAACCTGTTGGATGAAGGTGAAGCCTTCCCGTGTCGGAAAGTATGGAGTCTCCATTTGTCCAAAGTTCTGCATTTATTTCCTGTAAAAGTTTATCAAATAAACCCCCCCGAACTTGTAAACAAAAAATAAATGAAAAATTAATAAAATAAATGAAAAAATAAAAATTAAATTAATAAAACCCCCCCTGAACTTGTAAAAACAAAAGACTGTGACCGTTTAAAAAAACAGTGGCCGCACTGTGCATGCGTGCCCGATCATCGGCGTGCATGCTGCGCGTCAATGATCAGACACGCAGCGCAGTGCAGCCGCATTTTTTTTTACATGTTCGCGGCCATTTTGAAGGCCGCTTGCAGCCGGCGTTATTAACAGCTGGCTGCTGTGGCTGTTGCGCACGGATTTGCGGGATCGGGAGCGCCACGATGGACGGCTCCGCCTCCCTCCCGACACTCGCCCGACACCCACCCGCGGGTCGCGCCCCCGAGTTTGACAATGCCTGTGCTAGGGGATAGATGTATTTTCCAGTAGCTCTACAATAGTTAATTAGTGTTGGTAGTTCATTATTTTATTTATTGTCATTATCTTTATCACGCAGTTGTCTCATAATAAATTATTTAAACTAGATGTTCTGTCGTTCATCATTCACTTTGGCCAGACTACAGAACATAACAACCATGGATCAGTAAAGGTACATACTCAGATGAGCACTTGAGGGCAGCACGGTAGCATTGTGGATAGCGCAATTGCTTCACAGCTCCAGGGTCCTAGGTTCACCTCCGGCTTGGGTCACTGTCTGTGCGGAGTCAGCACATCCGCCCCGTGTGTGCGTGGGTTTCCTCCGGGTGCTCCGGTTTCCTCCCACAGTCCAAAGATGTGCAGGTTAGGTGGATTGGCCATGCTAAATTGCCCTTAGTGTTGGGTGGGGTTACTGGGTTATGGGGATAGGGTGGAGGTGTTGACCTTGGGTAGGGTGCTCTTTCCAGGAGCCGGTGCAGACTCGATGGGCCGAATGGCCTCCTTCTGCACTGTAAATTCTATGATAACCTATGAAATGTCATAACATTCAAGGCTATGGACCGAGTGCTGGAAAGTGGGGTTAGTGTAGATTTAGTGTAGTTGTTGCTGCAGGCTCAATGGGCCAAAGCACCACCTGTGAACTGTGGGAATGACTCTGTAACTCTATCCTGGACAGGGGATGATATGATTTTCAATTGTATTAGTGGAGTGAGCAGTTCTTCAGAGAGAGGAGCTTTCTACGAATTCAGGCTTGTGTGCAGAAGCAAAGTACTCCTGGATGATAATCGTTATTAGTGTCACAAGTAGGCTTACATTAACGCTGCAATGAAGTTACTGTGAAAAGCCCCTGGTTGCCACACTCCGGCGCCTGTTCGGGTACACTGAGGGAGAATTCAGAATGTCCAATTCACCTAATTAGCTGATGCCGGGTGTGTAGGTGGTTCAGGAATCTGGAAAATGCCACACCCAGTTTGAGAATCGTGAGCTCTGCACATAAAAACCCGCTCTCAGTAAAGCGACCATGAAGTTGTCAAATTGTCATCAAATTCCATCTGGAAACTTGCTGAGCTTGGGTGACCTGGGCCACGGGTGCAGGAAGGTGGGATTAGAAAGGATCCTGTGTCCTCGGACTGGCATGGACACGATGGGCCGAATGGCCGCCTTCTGTGCTGTAACTTTTCTACGTGTCTCTCCAGACCTATAGGTACAGGACGAGGCCATTCAGCTCCTCAGGCCTGTTCTGCCGTTCACTGTGATTATGGCTGATTTGCAACCTAACTCCATATACCCACCTTTGCCCCATATCCCTTAATACCTTTCACTGGCAAGAATCTATCAATTTCAAATTAAGATTTGACCTAACATCAACTGCTGTTTGCCCCCCACACCAACACGAAATGTCCTCACAAGACACTGAACTCAATCAAACTGCTAGGACTGGTTTATTAATGCTGGCCTTGCCTATATTTTGTTAAAGATGTCAATGACAGTGGTCAGCACTGCTGCCTCTCAGCCCCAGGGACCCGGGTTCAATTCAGGCCTCGGGTGTCTGTGTGGAGTCTGCACTTTCTCCCCGTGTCTGAGTGGGTTTCTCTGGGGTCTCCGGTTTCCTCCCAACAGTCCAAAGATGGGAAGGTTGGGATGGGTTGGCCATGATAAATTGTGCCGTAGTGTCCAGAGATTAGGTGGGGTGATAGGGAAGGGGCGGGGGGGGGAATTGGCCCAGGGAGCGTGCTGTTTCGGAGGGTCAGTGTAGACTCGATGGGCCGAATGGCTGCCTCCTGCACGGTGGGGATTCTATGATATGAGTTGTAAGGAGGCTGCATTCCTTTAATTTTAGCTGCATCAATACCTGCCACTCCTTCCTGAACCCCATGGACAGCAGGCGTTCACCTTGACTGGGTTGAATTCAGCTCAGTGTGAAGAACAGCTGCTGTCACCTCTGTGCCTGGGCGGTATGGCTGGGATAAGGTCTGGAGACGTGGTTCTGAGCAGAACCTCAATGTGTCCCTGAGCAGGCTAACAGTGAGTGGGTGTCATTTAGTGACTCCTCCTGTGGCCTGACTGATAATTGGGAGGGTGGTAATGAGCTACGTTTCTTTGGGCGGCACTGTGGCACAGTGGTTAGCACTGTTGCTTCACAGCGCCAGGGTCCCAGGTTCGATTCCCGGCTTGGGTCACTGCCTGTGCGGAGTCTGCACGTTTTCCCCTGTGTCTGCGTGGGTTTCCTCCGGGTGCTCCGGTTTCCTCCCACAGCCCAAAGGTGTGCTGTTAGGTGGGTTGGCCATGATAAATTGCCCTCAGTGTCCAAAAAGGTTAGGTGGAGTTACTGGGTTACGGGGATAGGGTAGAGATGTGGGCTTAAGCAGGGTGTTCTTTCCAAGGGCCAGTTCAGCCTCGATGGGCCGAATGGCCTTCTGCACAGTAAATTCTATGATTTGTGGGTAATTTTCCTGACTGGGCATATTATAGGTGCATTGGAGCAGCAAAGCAGCACCAACACTGGGCACTTATCAGGCATGGTAACATGCAGCTGCTTCACAATGTCAACTCAAATGAACCCAGTTTCGGAGCTTCAGAAAGAGGCTCCCCAACTTGGGAAGCACTTTAGCCAAGTGTGTTGCTGTGTCGTGAATGAGGTGTCTCTGCGAAGGACAGAACCCAAACAACACCTACAGGATAGGAAGGAAACATAAATGTTTAGAAGTTACATTGGAAAAAAACCTGGGACTTTCTTTTCCCTTGATTTCCCCTCTTGCTTATACACAGTGAGCGACTATGAAGTGCAGGATTCGGGTCCAGACACAGTGACAGTACTCAGTAATACAACCCATTAAAGTACTCCCCAGAGTGACCCAGCAATGCTTGGGGCTCTGATCCCACACACAAAGCCTTATCATTCATTCTGCCTGCTGCTTGTGCAGTAGTTGGGATGATTCCCTCGGGAATCCACTGTGCTAACACTTGCTGCTGTGGAGTTAGAGGATTTGACACTGCCTCTGGGGGATTTATCCAGGCAGAAGAATATGCAAGTGGTTTACAAAGCCAATATGAGATAGGCTTGTCTTTTTAAAATAATGAAAACCTATTGTTTGTCGTCAGAAGTGTCAAATGTTGGATGGCACGGCGGCGCAGTGGCTAGCACTGCTGCCTCACGGTGACGTGGACTCGGGTTCGACCCCGGCCCCGAGACACTGTCCGTGTGGAGTTTGCACATTCTCCCCGTGTCTGCGTGGGTCTCACTCCCACAACCCAAAGATGGTTTGTCCACACTAAATTGCCCCTTAATTGGGGAAAAAAAATAATTGGGTATTCTAAATTTGTAAAAAAAAAAGAAATGTCAAATGTAGCTTCAATAACATTGAGTGCAAATAAAACACAACCTGATTGTGAATGTAAATGGTGAGGATGATGGGGTGCTGTGCAGAAATGAGGCAGATTACACCACTCTGTCCTTCGAACACTCTTCATGGACCAAATGAAGTCACCAGTTTATGGTGCTCTTCTTGGGGAATCAGTGAGTGATGTGACAGGGAGCTGGTCTCTACAGGATGTGGGTGTCACTGGTTAGGCCAGCATTTATTGCCCATCCCTAATTGCCCTTCAGAAGGTGGTGGTGAGCTGCCTTCTTGAACCGCTGCAGTCCTTCAGGTGTAGGCACACCCACTCTGCTGTTAGTGAGGGAGTTCCAGGATTTTGCCCCAGCGACAGTGAAGGAACGACTGATATATTTCCAAGTCGGGGCAGTGGTGATGGTGTTCCCAGGTATCTGCTCCTTCTAAGCTAAAGATTTGGTCATTGACTTCAGGAAGCAAAGTGTCCTCCACACCCCTGACTGCATCAATGGTGCCGAGGTGAAATCCAGTGACCAGCTCTTTAGTTTTGCTGGCATTGAGGGAGAGATTGTTGTCGCTGCACCACTCCACTAGGTTCTCTATCTCCCTCCATTATTCTGACTCATCGGTGACGAGAGTCAACCCACTACGGTCGTGTCGTCAGCAAACTTGTAGATGGAGTTGGAACCAAATTTTGCCACACAGTTGTGTGTATAGGGAGTATAGTAGGGGGCTAAGCACGCAGCCTTGGGGGGCCCCGATATTGAGGACTATCGTAGAGGAGGCATTGTTGTTTATCCTTACTGATTGTGGTCTATGGGTCAGGAAGTCGAGGATCCAGTTGCAGAGGGAGGAGCCAAGTCCTAGGTTTTGGAGTTTTGATATGAGCTTTGCTGGGATTATGGGAAGGAGGCCATTCGGCCCATCGAGTCTGCACTGGCCCTTGGAAAGAGCACCCCTCTTCAGCCCATGCCTCCACCCCATCCCTGTAACCCAGTAACCCCACTAACCTATTGGACACTAAGAGGCAATTTATCACGGCCAATCCGCCTAACCCGCGCTTCTTTGGACTGTGGGAGGAAACCGGAGCACCCGGAGGAAACCCACACACACACACGGGGAGAAAGTGGAAACTCCACACAGACACCTGAGGCCAGAATTGAAGCCAGGACCCTGGAGCTGTGAGGGAGCAGTGTTAACCACTGCGTCACTGTGCTGCCCATGATGGGTTTTTATAGCAATCAACCTTTAATTTCAGCTGTTTTTAATGAGATTTTATTAAGTTCCACTGTGGTGGGATTCGAACCAGAACATTACCCTGGATTTCTCGTCCAGCTACAGTACCACCCATGCTGTCCCTACCTGTGCAGGTAATTTGATTCAATGTTTAACTCGTTTTGGATCACTGTCTCGAGTTGTGGTAACAAACACAAGAATTTCTCCCAAACGTTTTTGGTAATATCATGAATCATGTCTTTTGTTTGTAATTAATATATTGGTTTATAATTCATTTCATTTCATTTTCGTATGTTTACATTCACACAGTCAGCCTGTGTATTTGTGGCTTTCCTAAGATAACCTTTATCACTCTTATTTAAATCCAAGAGATTAGTTTGTTCCTTTGTTTAATCTCAGTGCAGACCATTTCTTCCCCAAAACTGAAAATGTAGCAGCGAGATATCGCTGCGTTAAATGGACTGTGCTAAGGGGGGTTTATCGCACTTTCAATTGTTACTCTAGACCGACAGTTCCAACACTCTCCTGGCCAGTCTCCCATCTTCCACCCACCATAAACTTAATCGCATTAAAAAAAACCCCAATGATTGCTTCTCAGAAGTGCCCGACGCTGATTGAGGAAGAAATATTGACCAGGGTCCCAGCCAGAACTCTCCTGCTATTCTTCAAAATGGCACCTAGAGGACTGTGTGCAGTCTTGCTCCCCTTGCCTTGGCGGAGATATTACTGCCATCGAGGGAGTGCTGCTTGTTCCGAGGCAGGCAGGACTGTCCTATGAAGAGAGATTGTGGAAACTGGGCCTTAATTCTTTAGAGTTTTGAAGAATGAGAGGTGAAACCTACAAAATACAACGCGATAGACAGGGCAGATGCGGGTAAGGGGCAGGATTCTCCGACCCCCCTCCGGGTCGGAGAATCGCCCGGGACTGGCGGCAATACCGCCCCACCGTGTCCCGAATTCTCCGCGCGCCCCCCCCCCCCCCCCCCCCCCCCCCCCGAGATTCGGCGGGGGTGGGAATCGTGCCGCGCTGGTCGGCGGGCCCCCCGCGGCGATTCTCCGGCCCGGTGGGCCGAAGTCCAGCTGCTGACGAGCTTCTCCCGCCGGCGTGGATTAAACCTTACCGGCGGGAGCAGGCGGCACGAGCGGGTTCCGGGGTCCTGTTGGGGGGGGGGGGGGGTGCGATCTGACCCCGGGAGGTGCCCCCACGGTGGCCTAGCCCGCGATCGGGGCCCACCGATCGGCCGGCGGGCCTGTGCCGTGGGGGCACTCTTTTTCTTCCGCCTTCCCCATGGTCTGCACCATGGCAGAGGCGGAAGAGACCCCCTCCCCTGCGCATGTGCCGGTATGACGGCAGCAGTCGCTGACGCTCCGGCGCATGCGCGGATTTACGCCGGCTGGCGAAGTCCTTTCGGCCCCGGCTGGCGGGGCACCAAAGGCCGTTCAAGCCAGCCGGCCGAGTGTAAACCACTCCGGCGCGGGCCTTGCCCCTCATTGTGAGGGTTTGGCCCCTAAAGGTGCGGTAATCTCTTTGGGGCGGCCCAACGCCGGAGTGGTTCACGCCACTCCAACACGCCGGGACCCCCCGCCCCGCTGGGTAGGGGAGAATCCCGGCCAAGTTGTTTCCCCTGAATGAGCAGAGAAGAATCAGCCAACACAATTTCAAAATAAGGAGGATACCACTTGGGACCGAGCGGTGAGGACACATGTTTTTACTCTGTGAATCTTCAGATTTCCGGACCGCAGAGAGCTTTGGAAGCTCAATAATTGAGAATGTTTAAAGCAGAGATTGACAGATTTCTGAATGCCAATAACATGAAGGGACGTGGGGACAGTGTGGGGAAAATGGCATTGAGGTGGATGATCAGCATGATGGTATTGGGTGGTGGAGCAGGCTCAATGGGCTGAATGGCCTCCTCCTGTTGCGATAGGATCTTTTACATCCACCTGTTGCGATAGATAAAGCCTCGATTTGTCACCTCGTCTGAAAGTTTGCACCTTCGACAGTGCAGCACTCCCTCAGTACTACACTGGATTTTTGAGCTTGGGTCCTGGAGTGGGGCTTGAACCTGATACCTCATGTTGCGGGCGAGAGAGCTACCAGCTGAGCCAGTTTCCTAACTCACACCAAATCCTTCTCGTCTATCACTCCCGTACCTGCTCCCCCAGAGCAACACATTAAGTTGAAAAATTCTCATCATCATTTTCAAATTTGGATGAAGATTTAGTGTCACGTGTACCGAGGTACAGTGAAAAGTATTGTTCTGCTGTGCAGAGAAACATGAATACACAATGTAAATACACGGACATAGGCAGCTTTGACAAAGGGTCTGGACTTGAAGTGTTAGCTGCCAGACCTGCTGAGAGTTTCCAGCATTTTCTCTTTGGTTTCAGATTCCAGCAGCCGCAGGAATTTGCTTCTATAGACATCTAGTGAAGCATACGCAGTAGAGAAGCTCTGTGAAGAGGTCAGTTCAGTCCATAAGACAGCCATTCAAGGGTCTGGCAACAGTGGGGAAGAAGCTGTTTTTGAATCTGTTAGTGCGTGTTCCCAGACTTTTGTATCTCCTGCCCGATGGAAGAGGTTGGAAGAGTGAATGACCCAGGTGGGAGATGTTACCCGCTTTCCCCCGGCAGCGCGAGGTGTAGACAGAGTCGATGGATGGGAGGCGGGTTAGTGTGATGGGCTGGGCGGTGTTCACAACTCTCTGTAGTTTCTTACAGTCTTGGGCTGAGCAGTTGCCATACCAGGCTGTGATGCAGCCAGATAGGATGCTCTCTATGGTGCATCTGTAAAAGTTGGTAAGAGTCAATGTGGACATGCCGAATTTCCTTCGTTTCCTGAGGCAGTATAGGGGCTGTTGTGCTTTCTTGGTCATTGTGTCGACGTGGGTGGACCAGGACAGATTGTTAGTGATGTGCACTCCTAGCAATTTGAAGCTATCAATTCTTCCTATCTCTGTAATTTCCTCAACCCTTCAAGACCTCTGTGTTGAGCCTCTTGCACAGCCTCAATTTTAGTAATTGCGCCATACAACGTTGTGCCTTCGAATGCCAAGACCCTGTTTTTTTTTAGAATTCTCTCCCTGCACAGCTCTTTCATGTTTGAAGATGCTCTTTGACTAAGCTTTTGGTCGCCTGTTAATGTCTCCTTCCGTGGTTCTGTGGGGAGTTTTGTCTGACTACCAGTCAAGCACCATGGCTATTAGAATTGCTATGTAAATAAATGCAAGTTGTTGGCTTATTATTGGGTGGACTTGTTTTCTGAGCAGTAATTCCATTGGTTGAGATGATTGTAAGGTTGTTTTAAAAATTCTTTCATGCGATGTGGGCGACGCTGGCCTTGTCCATCCTTAATTGCCCTTGAACAATCTCGGAGGGCAATCAAGAGAGCCACCCACATTGCTGTGGGTCTGGAGTCACATGTAGGCCAGACCAGGTAAGGACGGCAGATTTCCCCTTCCCGAAAGGACATTAATGAACCAGATGTTTTTTTACAACAATTGACAACATTTACAGAGACAAGCTATTTATTCCAGACTTTGTTAAATAGATATAAATCTCCCTGGCTGCTGTGGTGGGATTGGAACCCACGTCCCCAGAGCATTAGCCTGGGTCTGTGGATTGCTAGTCCAGTGACATTACCACCTCCGCACTGTGCCACTCTCTATACAATGGTGCTGAAACCTGGCCTTTTTCACTCATGTTACACATTATTTTATTAGTGTTTACTAAGGAAGACAAAGTGAACCTCACAGTGAAGTATACAATTGCATGCTCGTCTCTGATTTTCAGTAAAAAGTTTACCAGTAGCAGCAACCTGGTTACACAGTTTACCAGTAGCCGTGATCTGTTTAACCAGTTTACCAGTAACAGCAATCTGGTTAAATAGTTGACCAGTAACAGCTACCTGATTAAACGGTTTACCAGTAACAGCGATCTGGTTAAGCAGTTTACCAGTAACAGAGACCTTGATAAACATTTTACCAGTAGCAGCAATCTGCCTGACAGTTTACTAGTAACAGCAACCTGGTTCAATGGTTTACCAGTAACAGCTACCTGATTAAACGGTTTACCAGTAACAGCGACCTGGTTAAGCAGTTTACCAGTAACAGCGATCTGGATAAAGTTTACCAGTAACATCGACCTGGTTAAACAGTTTATCAGTAGCGCGACCTGGTTAAACAGTTTACCAGTAACAGCGATCTGGATAAACAGTTTACCAGTAACAGCGATCTGGATAAACAGTTTACCAGTAACAGCGATCTGGATAAACAGTTTACCAGTAACAGCGATCTGGATAAACAGTTTACCAGTAGCACCGACCTGCTTAAATGGTTTACCAGTAGCACCGACCTGGTTAAATGGTTTACCAGTAGCACCGACCTGGTTAAACGGTTTACCAGTAACAGTGACCTGGTTAAACGGTTTATCAGTAACAGTGACCTGGTTAAACGGTTTACCAGTAACAGTGACCTGGTTAAACGGTTTATCAGTAACAGTGACCTGGTTAAACGGTTTATCAGTAACAGTGACCTGGTTAAACGGTTTATCAGTAACAGTGACCTGGTTAAACGGTTTATCAGTAGCACGACCTGGTTAAACGGTTTACCAGTAACAGTGACCTGGTTAAACGGTTTATCAGTAGCACGACCTGGTTAAACGGTTTACCAGTAGCACCGACCTGGTTAAATGGTTCACCAGTAGCACCGACCTGCTTAAACGGTTTACCAGTAACAGTGACCTGGTTAAACAGTTTACTGTAAAAGCGGCCTGGTTAAACCGTTTACCGTAGGAGCGACCTGGTTAAAAGGTTTACCAATATCAGTGACCTGGTTAAACGGTTTGCCAGCAACAGCGAGCGACCTGGTTAAACAGTTTACTGTAAAAGCGGCCTGGTTAAACAGTTTACCGTAGGAGCGACCTGGTTAAAAGGTTTACCAATATCAGTGACCTGGTTAAACGGTTTGCCAGCAACAGCGAGCGACCTGGTTAAACGGTTTACCTGCAGCAGCGACCTGGTTAAGGGCATTACTGATTTGTCCATGATTTCCTCGGTCAGTTTGACAATGGGTTAATTTTCACAGGCCTTCACTGTGCAAATAACCATCCAGTTCACACAATGGGGTCCATTACTGGTTTAACAAATCTAAAATATAATGTGGCCGATTACGGAATGGGAGTAACTGACTTCACTCAGTCGTATCTCAATGGTTTACAGTCTGGCTCACAGTAAATTCAATGATGTATGTTCGTTTCCATGTACTTATATACAGTCTGTTAATAATAAACTAGCACCTCAGACTTTAAAAAAAAATCTCAGTTGCGGTTTGAATCAGTTTGCTGAACGTATGACTGGTGTGTGCGGCTGTTCTGGTGCGAATGATTATAAGGTACCCAGGATGAGCTTGCGTTTTGGGAGCCGCTGTTGGTAAGATTCCACATTGCCATATTATCCCAGCTCCTTGTAACTTTGGGTGGGAGTTATGATGCGTACTTCGGTCCAGCTCTGAGTGATAGCCACATATTAGCACTGTGATCCCTCGCATTACCCAGGGCCCCTCAATCAATGTGATCAGAGTAGGATGTCATCTTTACTTACCTGGGATTCTGTTGCCTTTACAACTGGCTGATTAGTGTCAAAAATGCCGCTTGTTTTTAAACTAGTCCACTTCAGTTGACCTCCGTGTAAGTTGCAGTCAGTACAGCGGTTACATTCTAAATCACAGCTCACTGTTCAACAGAGCAGTGAATCTGGGAGAGGCAGAGAGCTCAGATGAAAACCAAGACTGTGAGACTAAAATATTTGTTAAAAGACATGGATTTCACTCATTTTTGTAACGTGGCGTTGGGCTCAGCCGTGCCTGTTGTTCTCCCAGGGAAGGTTGGGCTGGGTAACTAGCCACTGCTGTATGATGAATGGAAAACATCATTGAGCGCGATTCTCAGGAAAGGTTTCTCAGTGTGGTAGTGAGTGGGAACTGCCGCGAGCTTCCCGGTGAGGCCAGCAACGCTATTCAATGTTAATTGGTCCCCTTAACGAGGCCTCTCGGGCTTCACGCAGCCAATGAAGGCTCGCCAGCGCCCCCCCTCCCCGTGAACAACGTCGAGCAGCGCTTAAAACCGCGCTTGCACAGCCAACCCACACTGCTTGTAGCCACGGCGCCAAGACGGCCGGCCCCAAGATTCGGAGACACAGACCTGGGGAGGCTCCTAAGTGTGGCTGAGGGCAGGAAGGGTGTCCTGCCCCACCAGGGTCCCAGAGGGTGAAGTCCAGGACAGCCAGTGCCGCCTGCGATGAAGTGGCAGCTCGGGCAGCGTGACCAGGACAACCAGCCTCCACTGCTGCAAGGTCACCGGCCTACACTGGGCAGCACGGGTCAGTTGGCACCCCCATGGCCCCCAAACTCTCCATCTGCACCCCCCCCTCAACTCACCCATTACACCCTTCACTCCGCCACCAATGTGAACCGCAGGTGCGGCTAACGATGCCCTCCCTGTGTCTCTGCCGGAGAAGCTGATCCACAAGCATCGTGGGAGAGCCCAGCGGAGCAGTGCCAGCCATAAGAATCCTCACCACATCCAAGGAACAGGCCCTGAGGGTTACTGAGGTTGCCAAGGACAGAGCGGTCACCAATGTGGAGGTTGGTGCACACCGCAGAGACAGCAATGTGGAGGCTGGTACACACCGCAGAGGCAGCAATGTGGAGTGCGGTACACACCGCAGAGACAGCAATGTGGAGGTTGGTACACACCGCAGAGACAGCAATGTGGAGGTTGGTACACACCGCAGAGACAGCAATGCGGAGGTCGGTACACACCGCAGAGATAGCAATGTGGAGGTCGGTACACACCGCAGAGACAGCAATGTGGAGTGCGGTACACACCGCAGAGACAGCAATGCGGAGGTCGGTACACACCGCAGAGACAGCAATGCGGAGGTCGGTACACACCGCAGAGACAGCAATGTGGAGGTCGGTACACACCGCAGAGGCAGCAATGTGGAGGTCGGTACACACCGCAGAGGCAGCAATGTGGAGGTCGGTACACACAGCAGAGGCAGCAATGTGGAGGTCGGTACACACAGCAGAGGCAGCAATGTGGAGTGCGGTACACACCGCAGAGACAGCAATGTGGAGGTCGGTACACACCGCAGAGGCAGCAATGTGGAGGTTGGTGCCCACCGCAGAGACAGCAATGTGGAGGTCGGTACACACCGCAGAGACAGCAATGCGGAGGTCGGTACACACCGCAGAGGCAGCAATGTGGAGTGCGGTGCACACCGCAGAGACAGCAATGTGGAGGTTGGTACACACCGCAGAGACAGCAATGTGGAGGTCGGTGCAATGTGGAGTGCGGTACACACCGCAGAGACAGCAATGTGGAGGTCGGTACACACCGCAGAGGCAGCAATGTGGAGTGCGGTGCACACCGCAGCGACAGCAATGTGGAGGTCGGTACACACCGCAGAGACAGCAATGTGGAGGTCGGTACACACCGCAGCGGCAGCAATGTGGAGGTCGGTACACACCGCAGAGGCAGCAATGTGGAGGTCAGTGCAATGTGGAGTGCGGTACACACCGCAGAGGCAGCAATGTGGAGGTCGGTACACACCGCAGAGACAGCAATGCGGAGGTCGGTACACACCGCAGAGACAGCAATGTGGAGGTCGGTACACACCGCAGAGGCAGCAATGTGGAGGTCGGTACACACCGCAGAGGCAGCAATGTGGAGGTCGGTACACACCGCAGAGGCAGCAATGTGGAGGTCGGTACACACCGCAGAGACAGCAATGTGGAGGTCGGTACACACCGCAGAGGCAGCAATGCGGAGGTCGGTACACACCGCAGAGACAGCAATGTGGAGGTCGGTACACACCGCAGAGACAGCAATGTGGAGGTCGGTACACACCGCAGAGACAGCAATGTGGAGGTCGGTACACACCGCAGAGACAGCAATGTGGAGGTCGCTGCACACCGCAGAGGCAGCAATGTGGAGGTCGGTACACACCGCAGAGGCAGCAATGTGGAGTGCGGTGCACACCGCAGAGACAGCAATGTGGAGGTCGCTGCACACCGCAGAGACAGCAATGTGGAGGTCGCTGCACACCGCAGAGGCAGCAATGTGGAGGTCGGTACACACAGCAGAGGCAGCAATGTGGAGGTCGGTGCAATGTGGAGGTTGGTACACACCGCAGAGACAGCAATGTGGAGGTCGGTGCAATGTGGAGGTCGCTGCACACCGCAGAGACAGCAATGTGGAGGTCGGTACACACCGCAGAGACAGCAATGTGGAGGTTGGTACACACCGCAGAGACAGCAATGTGGAGGTCGGTACACACCGCAGAGGCAGCAATGTGGAGGTCGGTGCAATGTGGAGGTCGCTGCACACCGCAGAGACAGCAATGTGGAGGTTGGTACACACCGCAGAGGCAGCAATGTGGAGGTTGGTACACACCGCAGAGACAGCAATGTGGTGGTCGGTACACACCGCAGAGACAGCAATGTGGAGGTTGGTACACACCGCAGAGACAGCAATGTGGTGGTCGGTACACACCGCAGAGACAGCAATGTGGAGGTCGGTACACACCGCAGAGACAGCAATGTGGAGTGCGGTACACACCGCAGAGACAGCAATGTGGAGGTTGGTACACACCGCAGAGACAGCAATGTGCAGTGCGGTGCACACCGCAGAGGCAGCAATGTGGAGGTTGGTACACACCGCAGAGACAGCAATGTGGAGTGCGGTACACACCGCAGAGGCAGCAATGTGGAGGTCGGTACACACCGCAGAGGCAGCAATGTGGAGGTCGGTACACACCGCAGAGGCAGCAATGTGCAGTGCGGTGCACACCGCAGAGACAGCAATGTGGAGGTTGGTGCACACCGCAGAGGCAGCAATGCGGAGGTCGGTACACACCGCAGAGACAGCAATGCGGAGGTCGGTACACACCGCAGAGGCAGCAATGCGGAGGTCGGTACACACCGCAGAGACAGCAATGTGGAGGTCGGTACACACCGCAGAGGCAGCAATGTGGAGTGCGGTGCCCACCGCAGAGGCAGCAATGTGGAGGTCGGTACACACCGCAGAGGCAGCAATGCGGAGGTCGGTACACACCGCAGAGACAGCAATGTGGAGGTCGGTACACACCGCAGAGACAGCAATGTGGAGGTTGGTGCACACCGCAGAGACAGCAATGTGGAGGTCGGTACACACCGCAGAGACAGCAATGTGGAGGTCGGTACACACCGCAGAGACAGCAATGTGGAGTGCGGTACACACCGCAGAGGCAGCAATGTGGAGGTCGGTACACACCGCAGAGGCAGCAATGTGGAGGTCGGTACACACCGCAGAGACAGCAATGTGGAGGTCGGTACACACCGCAGAGACAGCAATGTGGAGGTCGGTACACACCGCAGAGACAGCAATGTGGAGTGCGGTACACACCGCAGAGGCAGCAATGTGGAGGTCGGTACACACCGCAGAGACAGCAATGTGGAGGTTGGTACACACCGCAGAGACAGCAATGTGGAGGTCGGTACACACCGCAGAGACAGCAATGTGGAGGTTGGTACACACCGCAGAGACAGCAATGTGGAGTGCGGTACACACCGCAGAGGCAGCAATGTGGAGGTTGGTGCACACCGCAGAGACAGCAATGTGGAGTGCGGTACACACCGCAGAGGCAGCAATGCGGAGGTCGGTACACACCGCAGAGACAGCAATGTGGAGGTTGGTGCACACCGCAGAGACAGCAATGTGGAGTGCGGTACACACCGCAGAGACAGCAATGTGGAGGTCGGTACACACCGCAGAGACAGCAATGTGGAGGTCGGTACACACCGCAGAGACAGCAATGCGGAGGTCGCTGCACACCGCAGAGGCAGCAATGTGGAGGTTGGTGCACACCGCAGAGACAGCAATGTGGAGTGCGGTACACACCGCAGAGACAGCAATGTGGAGGTCGGTACACACCGCAGAGACAGCAATGTGGAGTGCGGTACACACCGCAGAGACAGCAATGTGGAGGTCGGTACACACCGCAGACAGCAATGTGGAGGTTGGTACACACCGCAGAGACAGCAATGTGGAGTGCGGTACACACCGCAGAGACAGCAATGTGGAGGTCGGTACACACCGCAGAGACAGCAATGTGGAGTGCGGTACACACTGCAGAGGCAGCAATGTGGAGGTCGGTACACACCGCAGAGACAGCAATGTGGAGTGCGGTGCACACCGCAGAGACAGCAATGTGGAGGTCGGTACACACCGCAGAGACAGCAATGTGGAGGTCGGTACACACCGCAGAGACAGCAATGTGGTGGTCGGTACACACCGCAGAGACAGCAATGTGGAGGTCGGTACACACCACAGAGGCAGCAATGTGGAGGTCGGTACACACCGCAGAGACAGCAATGTGGAGGTCGGTACACACCGCAGAGGCAGCAATGTGGTGGTCGGTACACACCGCAGAGACAGCAATGTGGAGGTCGGTACACACCGCAGAGACAGCAATGTGGTGGTCGGTACACACCGCAGAGACAGCAATGTGGAGGTCGGTACACACCACAGAGGCAGCAATGTGGAGGTCGGTACACACCGCAGAGACAGCAATGTGGTGGTCGGTACACACCGCAGGGGCAGCAATGTGGAGTGCGGTGCACACCGCAGAGGCAGCAATGTGGAGGTCGGTACACACCGCAGAGGCAGCAATGTGGAGGTCGGTACACACCGCAGAGACAGCAATGTGGAGGTCGGTACACACCGCAGAGACAGCAATGTGGAGGTCGGTACACACAGCAGCGGCAGCAATGTGGAGGTTGGTGCCCACCGCAGAGGCAGCAATGTGGAGGTCGCTGCACACCGCAGAGACAGCAATGTGGAGGTTGGTGCCCACCGCAGAGGCAGCAATGTGGAGGTTGGTACACACCGCAGAGGCAGCAATGTGGAGTGCGGTGCCCCACCCAGAAGGACTGTCACACGCGAGTTGTTAATGCCATACAGACTGACCCATCCCACCCACTGACCATATGTTCCTTCCACCACAGGTCCTGCAGCCGATGGCGCCGGACTATGGGGTGACCCCCTCCCCTGCCTCCCTGAGACCACCTCGGAGGAGAGCTCCGAGGATGCCACAGACGATGCGTCACAGCTGTCCCCCCCCCCCCCCCCCCCCCCCCCCATCGCCAGCGTCGAACCATACAACTCAGTGGGCAGTGTTAATGGACAGGTTTCTGGGGCACAATCTGGTGAGCACCACACAGTCGCTAATGCACATCAGGTGGAGGCAGTAATGCCCGGGCGAGACAGCAGTCAGAGGGCTGGTGGATCCCAGGAACGAGCTGGGTCCCAGTCAGATGCTGAGCCTGTGGAAATGGGTTACCCGGAGCTGATGGAGACGTTAGAGAGCGGCTGGGACATCCAGAGGGAGATGTCAGCGATACTCCAACAGGTCCATAGCCGTTCGGAGGAGCCCCAGAGGCTACGGCCGCCGGAGATGTTGCCAGCAATGCGTGGCACTGAGGCCAACAGTGCTAGGGTGGCGACCCCAGTGGAGAGCCTGGTGCACGATGACCGCAACATGAGTGAAGCTATCCAAGGCCTGACGCAGTTGATGATGGCCATGGCTGAGTGTCTGAACGGAATGTCTGCCTCGTTGGGGTTGGAACCCAGGCCGACCTTGATGAGGTTCTGCGGGACATGACCAGATTTATTAATAGTGCCAGTGCAAATCAGGATGCAAAGCCCATGTGTGTTAAATGCAGGGAAGTACTGGCAAATGAAAGTTTAAAGCCTCAAATCTTCAAAGGCATTTGAAGACTAAACATGGCGAGGTCGAGGAGAACCTCTTGATTTTTTTCAAAGGCTGCAGCGAGAACTTAAATCATCAGCTGAAGTCCTGAGCAGAAATGTAACATTGAATGACAAAGCAAGTGAGATCATGAGGACCAAGCAGGCTCACCTGTCGCATAGGTGAGCGATAATGGTGGGTCGCTAAGGTCGGCCGGCCCGGGTTGCGAAGGTCGGCCAGCAAGGGTTGCGAAGGTCGGCTGGTTGGTAAAAGTGGGTCCCGGGGAAAAGACATTTGAAAAGACAGCCTGATCGCCCTCATCCTTATCTTGATCACCTCACGTTACCCATTATAAAAGGGAACCCTGTTGGGTTTAATCTACTCTCTTACACTCCCTTTGGCCCCTCGTTTCTTTTCCTGTTCTTCTGTCCACTTCCATTGGCAGGTAGCATTAACCTAGGTTGCTTTGAGCACGTGCTCCTAACTTGTTACAGCGCATCACAAGAAATCCCTTAATCTAGTCCGGGCACGTTTCCCAGTAACATTTAACATACCCCCCCACCACCCCCCCCCTTCTTAAACCCACACCTCCACCCTATTTGCATAACAAACGACACACCCTGAAAATGGAACAGCAGGAATGGTGCTGGGCTACCCGGCTTTTTGTTTATTTGCTACATTGTCACACAAGCAGAATAGCTGGAAGTTGATCTTGGTAAAATCAGGAAAGGCAACCTTATCCGTCTCCGAGCCTAACACCTTAGGTTTGAGAAAATGCTCCTGATCTTCCCCTTCTTGTCTTTCTTCTTGGCATGTCGTCTTTTGGGCTTGTAATAGAGCAGGTAGACGCGTGCTGGCCCTGGGGAATGACAGTCGTGTGCTCCTGTTGTTTGTGGATCTTGGGGAGAAATGCAAGTCTCCTTGTTGGATTTGAAGGCCGGGCTCTTGTACCTCCTGAAGCACAGTTGCACCATGGTGTTGACTGGCTTTGACCGAGCCTTTTGTTGATGTTGGCACTTCTTTTTTCTTCTTCGTTGCTTTTTCCTACGAGGCTTGCAGGATTTGTTACCCCCTCGGTGTGCCATGGTTCGGTTGCCCCCCCTTCTTCACCCTGCTTGCGTACCCTTCACCCTACTTGCTGTGTCTGGACTCGGGCAGTACCTGGCAGTGCAGTGACACAGGCATTGTGATGAGCTCCTTGTGATGTACTGATACCCCAGTGACCATCACAGTGCCTTATTAGGGCATGCAGCTACCTCACCTGTAGTGTGGTGTGACAGGTAGGGGAGGGGCACTTGTAATTTTGCCGTTCTTGGCCAACATCTCAATGATAGAATCATAGAATTTACAGTACAGAAGGAGGCCATTCGGCCCATCGAGCTCTTGGAAAGAGCACCCCTCTTACTTAAGCCACCCCTCCATCCTATCCCCATAACCCAGTAACCCCATCTCACCTTTTTGGACACTTGAGGGCAATTTATCACGGCCAATCCACCTCATCGGCACATCTTTGGACTGTGGGAGGAAACCCACGCACACGCGGGGAGAACGTGCAGACTCCGCACAGACGAAGCAACAGTGCTAACCACTGTGCTACCGTGCCACCCAATGGGAGCCTGCCTTCCTTGCTGAGGTGGCCGGTGTTGGATATGTCGTTCAGTGGGGGCAGGGATGCGTCACAGTCGATCAGGGCTCTGTCCTTGCTTCTGAATACAAACGTCCGCCACCGGATTTGCAATTGAGAAACCTTCTGACTAGCCAAGGGCTAATTACTCTTCAGATCAGCAAATGCAGCAACAATCCCAGGGCCAACATCGACTCTGTGCACACACTCACTGTGTCATTGATGGGGAGGCTGCCCAGGTTTGCTTCACCCATTCAGTCCCAGGGCCAACATCGACTCTGTGCACACACTCACTGTGTCATTGATGGGGAGGCTGCCCAGGTTTGCTTCACCCATTCAATCCCAGGGCCAACATCGACTCTGTGCACACACTCACTGTGTCATTGATGGGGAGGCTGCCCAGGTTTGCTTCACCCATTCAGAATTGTCCTCTTTAGTTTGTTATCTCTGCAGTCTTCCTCTCAAAATCTCAGAATTAAATTTCACCTGTCAGCCCGTCCAGCCTGTCTACGTTATTCTGATTCGATCACTATTCTCACAGTTCAAAATACTTCCAAATCCTGTGTCATCTGAAAATTTGAAGACTGTGCCCCGTGCATCAAGGATATGAACATGTATCAGGAAAGCTGGGGTCCTAACGGCAACCCCTGGGGGAGTCGCATTCAACCAGCCCAAAAAACAGCTGGTCACTCGCCTCAAACTCTGTCACTCGGCCAACTTTGTCTCCGTTTTATTACTGTCCACTTTGTTTGGAAATAACAGGGTCTTTCTACGCACTATCGTGCCGCCTTGGCGTGTGGGTGTGTACTCTCTGGACCGAGAGTTCGACGTTCGGCGAGAGAGAGGGCTGAAAAAGGGGTGAAGGTGCAGCAAAGAGATTCGGAATAGGGGCCAGGGTTCATCGAGGAGGCTGAACAAAGGAGCAAGGGTTCAGCAAAGGGGGGGGGTTACAGCCTGTGGACATTCAAAGCTGTTTGGGGATTGCACTGAGGTGGTGGTGGGGAAGAACGAGAGGGGCTGTAAAATCAGAGGAATATCAAGTGCACAGAAAGATGGGAGAGATTGACAGTATCAGAGTAGGAAATAGTAAGGGGGGCACAGCATAAAGGGGAAGTAATTACTCTAACTTCAGGTACAGTGCATGTACGTGAATGGCACGGAGTGTGGTGAATGAGATTTGTGAGCTCCAGGCACATACAGCCACGTGGATATGTGATGTGGCAGTAACAGACTTGGCTCAAACAGGGGCCGGAGAATGTTGCAAACATGAATACAAGGTATTGATTGAGGGAAGCATTGATGTGTTGGCAAAGGAGGATATCCCGGAGTGGGTCAAGGATAGAATCTTATTTGGTTAGAGCCAAGGAATAACAAAGGTGCAGTTACATGGTTTTGTGTAGACCAGTGTTCTTCAAACTTTGTTTCCGGGGACCCATTATTACCAACCAGCCGACCTTCGCCACCAACGCCGGCCGACCTTCGCGACCCACGAGGACCGACCTGCGCGACCCACGCCGGCCGACCTTCGCGACCCACGCCGGCCGACCTTCGCGACCCACACCGGCCGACCTTCGCGACCCACGAGGACCGACCTGCGCGACCCACGCCGGCCGACCTTCGCGACCCACGCCGGCCGACCTTCGCGACCTATGCTGGCCGACCTTCGCGACCCACGCCGGCCGACCTGCGCGACCCACGCCGGCCGACCTGCGCGACCCACGCCGGCCGACCTGCGCGACCCACGCCGGCCGACCTGCGCGACCCACGCCGGCCGACCTTCGCGACCCACGCCGGCCGACCTGCGCGACCCACGCCGGCCGACCTTCACGACCCACGCTGGCCGACCTTCGGGACCCACACCGGCCGACCTTCGCGACCCACGCGGACCGACCTGCGCGACCCACGCCGGCCGACCTTCGCGACCCACGAGGACCGACCTGCGCGACCCACGCCGGCCGACCTTCGCGACCCACGCCGGCCGACCTTCGCAACCTATGCCGGCCGACCTTCGGGACCCACGCCGGCCGACCTGCGCGACCCACGCCGGCCGACCTGCGCGACCCACGCCGGCCGACCTGCGCGACCCACGCCGGCCGACCTGCGCGACCCACGCCGGCCGACCTGCGCGACCCACGCCGGCCGACCTTCGCGACCCACGCCGGCCGACCTTCGCGACCCACGCCGGCCGACCTTCGCGACCCACGCCGGCCGACCTGCGCGACCCACCATTTTCTCTCACCTTGTTTGTTGGCAAAAATGGAGGAAGTGGTTTTGGGTCCCTTTGGCCCCCCGAACTTGGAAAAAAAAGGCTGCGACCAGATCAAAAAATGCGGCCGCACTGCGCATGCGTGCCCGATCATCGGTTTGGCGCATGCACACCAATGATCGGGCACGCTGGCGCAGTGCGGCTAAATTTTAAAAATCTGTTCCTGGCCATTTTGAAGGCCACTCGCAGCCGGCATTATTAAAAGCCAGTTGCTGTGGCTGTTGCGGGCAGATTTGCGAGATCGGGAGCGCCATAACGGACGGCTCCGCGACCCTCCCAACAACCGCCTGCGACCCACCCGAGGGTTGCGCCCCCGAGTTTGACAATGCCTGGTGTAGTCTATCGGCCACCAACTGGTGGCGAGGATGTAGAGGAACAAAATTTGCATGGAAATTACAGATTATTATAGATTTAATTATACAACAGGTGATGCAAACAAAGAGCAAAGAAAATTACAGCACAGGAACAGGCCCTTCGGCCCTCCCAGCCTGCGCCGATCCAGATCCTTTATCTAAACCTGTCTCCTATTTTCCAAGGTCTACTTCCCTCTGTTCCCCACCCATTCATATGTCTGTCTAGATGCATCTTAAATGATGCTATCTTGCCCGCCTCTACCACCTCCGCTGGTAAAGCGTTCCAGGCACCCACCACCCTCTGCGTAAAAAACTTTCCACGCACATCTCCCTTAAACTTTCCCCCTCTCACCTTGAAATCGTTACCCCTTGTAATTGACACCCCCACTCTTGGAAAAAGTTTGTTGCTATCCACCCTGTCCATACCTCTCATAATTTTGTAGACCCCAATCAGATCCCCCTTTAACCTCCGTCTTTCCAACGAAAACAATCCTAATCTACTCAACCTTTCTTCATAGCTAGCACCCTCCATACCAGGCAACATCCTGGTGAACCTCCTCTGCACCCTCTCTAAAGCATCCACATCCTTCTGGTAATGTGGCGACCAGAACTGCACGCAGTATTCCAAATGTGGCCTAACCAAAGTCCGATACAACTGTAACATGACCTGCCGACTCTTGTACTCAATAACCTGTCCAATGAAGGCAAGCAAGCTGTATGCCTTCTTGACCACTCTATCGACCTGCATTGCCACCTTCAGGGTACATTTTCATAGAATTTACAGTGCAGAAGGAGGCCATTCAGCCCATCGAGGCTGCACCGGCTCTTGGAATGAGCACCCTACCCAAGGTCAACAACTCCACCCTATCCCCATAGTCCAGTAACCCCACCCAACACTAAGGGCAATTTATCAATGCCAATCCACCTAACCTGCACATCTTTGGACTGTGGGAGGAAACCGGAGCACCCGGAGGAAACCCACGCACACACGGGGAGGATGTGCAGACTCCGCACAGACAGTGACCCAAGCCGGAATCGAACCTGGGACCATGGAGCTGTGAAGCGATTGTGCTATCCACAATGCTACCGTGCTGCCCATACAATGGGCATACAAGGTACAATGGACCTGAACTCCCAGATCTCTCTGCACATCAATTTTCCCCAGGACTCTTCCATTGACCGTATAGTCCGCTCTTGAATTAGATCTTCCAAAATGCATCACCTCACATTTGCCTGGATTGAACTCCATCTGCCATTTCTCTGCCCAACTCTCCAATCGATCTGTATTTTGTTGTATTCTCTGACAGTCCTCCTCGCTATCTGCAACTCCACCAATCTTAGTATCATCTGCAAACTTGCTAATCAGACCACCTATACCTTCCTCCAGGTCATTTATGTAGATCACAAACAACAGTGGTCCGAGCACGGATCCCTGTGGAACACCACTAGTCACCTTTCTCCATTTTGAGACACTCCCTTCCACCACTACTTTCTGTCTCCTGTTGCCCAGCCAGTTCTTTATCCATCTAGCTAGAACACCCTGAACCCCATACGACTTCACTTTTTCCATCAACCTGCCATGGGAAACTTTATCAAATGCCTTACTGAAGTCCATGTATATGACATCTGCAAAGAACTTTCATTATCCGAATATAGTCTGGGATAGAAGCAATGTAAAGGGGCAGAGGGGCGTGTGTTCTGAAGAATTTACTACAGCAGAATGTTTCCATTCCGACAAGTGGAGTCAATAAATGGAGCTGGTCCTTGAGATTGAGGTGGGCCACGTGAACAGTGTCACTAGCAAAGCATGGAGAGGTCAGTGATCACTGTATCAGAGGTTTAGATTTGTTATGGAAAAGAACAAGGATCAATCTAGACTGCATTTTAAAAAAGAGAGTTCAAAGTGCAGTCATAGTATATTCCCACAAAGGTAGGGCAAAGATAATGAAGATGATGTGGAGATGCCGGCGTTGGACTGGGGTGAGCACAGTAAGAAGTCTTACAACACCAGGTTAAAGTCCAACAGGTTTGTTTCAAACACGAGCTTTCGGAGCACTGCTCCTTCCTCAGGTGAATCTGTTGGTCTTTAACCTGGTGTTGTAAGACTTTTTACAAAGACAATGAAAGAGACAGATATTAAGGTGAAGCAGAAAGAGCGTGCTTGTGATCGATGGCAGCTAGATAATATAACTTTTTTGTTTAATATTTCCAATTAAGGGGCAATTTAGCATGGCCACGCCACCTACCCGGCACATCTTTAGGTTGTGGGGGTGAGACCCACGCAGACAGGGATTGAGCTGGATAATATAATTGACCAAATTGAAAAAAGCAAAGAGAGAATATGAGAAGAGATTGGCAGCTAACATAAAAGGGAATCCCAAACTCTTCTAGAACATAGAACATAGAACAGTACAGCACAGAACAGGCGCTTCGGCCCTCAATGTTGTGCCGAGCCATGATCACCCTACTCAAACCCACATATCCACCCTATACCCATAACCCAACAACCCCCCCCCCTTAACCTTACTTTTATTAGGACACTACGGGCAATTTAGCATGGCCAATCCACCTAACCCGCACATCTTTGGACTGTGGGAGGAAACCGGAGCACCCGGAGGAAACCCACGCACACAGGGGGAGGACGTGCAGACTCCACACAGACAGTGACCCAGCCGGGAATCGAACCTGGGACCCTGGAGCTGTGAAGCATTTATGCTAACCACCATGCTACCCGGCATATAAATAGTAGCTTGAGTAGGGCTGGCTTAAAGGCCAAAAAAAGGATTTACACATGGAGGCAGGGGACACCACTGTCATAATAATAATCTTTATTAGTGTCACAAGTAGGCTTACATTAACACTGCAATGAAGTTACTGTGAAAAGCCCCTAGTCGCCACACTCCAGTGCCTGTTCGGGTACACAGAGGGAGAATTCAGAATGTCCAATTCACCTAACAGCACGTCTTTCGGGACTTGTGGGAGGAAACCAGAGCACCCGGAGGAAACATACGCAGCCGTGTTCTATGCAATGAATATTTTGCATCTGGCTTTACCAAGGACAAGATGCGGCCTGGATCATGGTGAAAGAGGAGGTAGCTGAGACCGTTGAAAGCTGAGTGAACAACCCCATTTCTGACCTTGTGATGGAGGGAAGGCCATTGTGGATCAGCTTCATAGTGAGGGCTTCAGACCAGCCTGTGTGATGGCTTATAACTTCTCTCACATTTCGATAATGACATAGACATAGAATTTACAGTGCAGAAGGAGGCTATTCAGCCCATCGAGTCCACACCGGAAATACCAACCCACCTAAGCCCACACCTGCATCCAATCCCCATAATCCAGTAACCCCACCACCTTTTTGAACACTATGGGCAATTTAGTACGGCCAATCCACGTAACCTACACATCTTTGGACTATGGGAGGAAACCGGAGCACCCGGAGGAAACCCACGCAGACATGGGGAGAACGTGCAGACTCCGCACAGTCAGTGAACCAGCCGGGAATCGAACCTGGGACCCTGGAGCTGTGAAGCCACAGTGCTAACCACTGTGCCACCGTGCCACCCTAATATGCTTCCTAGTGCCAAAATGGACAATTCCATATTTTCCCACAGTAATTGATTCATTGATTTATTGTCACATGTCACAGGGGCTGGTTTAGCTCGCTAGGGGCTGGTTTAGCTCGCTCAGCTAAATCGCTGGCTTTTAAAGCAGGCCGGCAGCACGGTTCGATTCCCGTACCAGCCTCCCCGGACAGGCGCCGGAATGTGGCGACTAGGGGCTTTTCACAGTAACTTCTTTGAAGCCTACTCGTGACAATAAGCGATTTTCATTTCATTTCATTTCACATGTACCAAAGTACAGTGAAAAGTATTTTTCTGCGGCCAAGGGAACGTACACAGTACATACATAGTAGATGAAAAGAATAATTGACAAAGTACATTGACAAATGGTACATCAACAAACAGTGATTGATTATAGTGCAGAACAAACGGCCAAACAAAGCAAATACATGAGCAAGAGCAGCATAGGGCGTCGTGAATAGTGTTGTTACAGGGAACAGATCAGTCCGAGGGGGAGTCATTGAGGAGTCTAGTAACTGTGGGGAAGAAGCTGTTCCTATGTCTGGATGTGCAGGTCTTCAGACTTCTGTATCTTCTGCCTCCTGGAAGGGTCTGGAAGAGGGCAAAGTCTGTGTGGGAGGGGTTTATGACAGTGTACTCTATTTGCAAGATCTTTGCCCGTTTATTTTTGTTTAATTTTTACAATTAAGGGGCAATTTAACGTGGCCAATCCATCTACCGTGCACATCTTTGGGTTGTGGGGGTGAGACCCACGGGGAGAATGTGCAAACTCCACACGGACAGTGACCGGGGCTAGAATCGAACCGGGGTCCTTGGTACCTTGAGGCAGCAGTGCTAACCACTGCACGCCCATGCCACCTTTTTGCTGACTCACTTGACCTATCTATGTTTTTGCAGCCTCCTTCCAGCCTCTTCACAACTTCCTTTTCTTCCTCTCTTTGCATCATCAGTAAATTTAACAATCAGACCTTTAATCCCCTCCTCCGAGTCATTCATATGAATTATAAACAGTCCAGGTCCCGGCACTGATCCCTGTGCACTCCATTCTTTACACCCTGCCAACCAGACAAATTACCCATTTATACCTACTCTCTGCTTCATGTTAGCCAGCCAATCTGCCATCTGTAGCAAAACGTTGCTCGCTGTGACATGAGCTTTAATTTTCCGCAATAACCTTTAATGTGGCACTTTAACAAATTATTTCAGGAAGTCTCATCCACAGGTCCCCCTTCATCCACACCACCTGTTACTTCCTCAAAGAACTCCAATAAGTTGGTTAAACATGATTTCCTTTTCACAAAGCCATGTTGACTCTGCCTGTTTTCTTGAGCTTATTCAAGTGCCCTGCAAGTTCATTAATAATAGCTTCTAATGTTTCCCCGATGTTACTTTTGCTATCACTGACTTCCTTTGTTTGGAATATATATTTTTATTCGAGTTTTTCCATTTTTTACAAATAATGCAACGTATCCTCAGGAATGGCACATGGATGCCTCGGCATATAGAAATACAGAACAGCACCACAGTAGGTTCAGCGTAATCTTAACCTTGGTGCCTCGTATGCACCAATGGATAAACTAGAGAATGAGGGAGACGAGGATAAGGCCATGAAAAGTTGGAAAATGGTGCACGCTTTGCCATGTCGCGATTGTCCGTACAGCCAATAGCGGGCATCGAACCATATCTCCCCCAACTCCAATCATACCAGAAGCATCAATAGCACATATGATGTCCTTTTCTCGGGTACAGTAAGAAGTTTTGCAACACCAGGTTAAAGTTTATTTGGAAGCACTAGCTTTCGGAGCACTGCTCCTTCATCAGTTGAGTGAAGAGGTAGGTTACACAAACACATATCTGGACAAAGTCAATGATGTAAGATTATACTTTGAATGCGAGTCTTTGCAGGTAATTAAGTCCTTACAGGTCCAGACTGAGTGACTGGAGAGAGGGGTAACCCCTGGTTAACGAGGTGTGAATTGTCTCAAGCCCAGGACAGTTGGTAGGATTTCACAAGCCCAGGCCAGATGGTTGGGGGGGGGGGGGCGAATGTAATGCAACATGAATCTAAGGTCCCGGTTGAGGCCGTACTCATGTGTGCGGAACTTGGCTATCAGTTTCTGCTCAGCGATTCTGAGTTGTTGCGCGTCCTGAAGGCTGCCTTGGAGAACGCTTACCCGGAGATCAGTGGCTGAATGCCCTGGACTGCTGAAGTGTGTCGTGCGATGTCCGTTCATCTGTTGTCTGCATGGTCTCGCCAATATGCCACGCCTCAGTTTGTCTATATATGTGTTTGTGTAACTTACCTCTTCACTCACCTGATGAAGGACCTACGCTCCGAAAGCTCATGATTCCAAATAAACCTATTGGATTTTAACCTGGTCTTGGAAGACTTCTTACTGTGCCCACCCCAGTCCAATGCTGGCATCTCCACATCATGGCTTTTCTTGGGTATAAGACCTGTCTGTATCTTTGCAGGAAACAGTCCGTGTTTCTTTCCCCAAAAGCGGTAGCATAGTGGTTAGCACAATTGCTTTACAGCTCCAGGGTCCCAGGTTCAATTCCCGGCTTGGGTCACTGTCTGTGCGGAGTCTGCACGTTCTCCCCGTGTCTGCGTGTGTTTCCTCCGGGTGCTCCGGTTTCCTCCCACAGTCCAAAGATGTGCAGGTTAGGTGGATTGGCCATGCTAAATTGCCCTTGGTGTCCAAAAGTGCCCTTAGTGTTGGGTGGGGTTACTGGGTTATGGGGATAGGGTGGGGGTATGCGCTTGGGTAGGGTGCTCGTTCAAAGAGCCAGTGCAGACTCGATGGGCCGAATGGCACTGTAAATTCTATGATTCATCTATGATTAAAAACTGCAGAGAAAATTCGCGAAACCATTAGTGCTAAGGGGATATCTTACATGTAACCACAAGACTCCACGTATCTCCGAAATCCAACACAGTTCAGAGTGACCATCATTCCACACATTTATATAGCGAAGACCAGGAAATGTTTGCACACAACATAAAACAAAAAATACAGGACAATTTCAGCATGTCTGACAGCGTCTGTGGAGCGAAAAGGGAGCTAACGTTTCGAGTCTGGATGACTGTCAGAGTTGGAGATGGGGTCAGATTTATACTGTTCTGGGGGGCCTGGAGAATTGGGGCTGGATTGAGAGCCAGCGATAGGTGGAGATTGACATGGAAGTCAAGGCCAGAAGACAAAGGAATGTAAATATAATGGTTAGACTCGATGGGCCGAATGGCCTCCTTCTGCACTGTAAATTCTATGATCATTCTATGATCCACCCATGGCAGCCACACTCCAGGTGACCGCCTCCGTGCCTCACATTTGCATCTCCGGGACGTCTGGTTGGACGTTATTTGGACGGTGAAAGCTGTTCACCCAGTCTCTGAGTCCCACGTCGCGCGTGGCCAGCAGCACGGTTCAATTCCCGTACCAGCCTCCCCGAACAGGCGCCGGAATGTGGCGACTAGGGGCTTTTCACAGTAACTTCATTTGAAGCCTACTTGTGACAATAAGTGATTTTCATTTTTCATTCCGGTTTCCTCCCACAAGTCCCGAAAGACGTGCTTGTTAGGTAATTTGGGACATTCTGGATTCTCCCTCTGTGTACCCGAACAGGCGCCGGAGTGTGGCGACTAGGGGCTTTTCACAGTAACTTCATTGCAGTAAGCCCACTCGTGACACTAATAAAGATTATTGATAACCAGAGAATCTGTTTTTGTGATGTTGGATGAGTGGTATTGGCCTGGGGACACTGAGAACTTGCCTTCGTGCGTGACTGTGGCCATTCCTCCTGTCATGCCCCCGCTCCGTCACAGTGAGGGCTTTAAACTAGCCTGTGTGATGATGCAAAACCTCACCTTCACCCAGATCAGCTGTAAGCAATGACAGCACAATGTGTATCTCAATACCTACTACAATGAAGTTATCACCCTGCTTCAGTGAGTAAGTTAAATGTTGACTGTGCAAACATTCTCAGAGGGAAAGCATTTTCATAAAGTTATCCCCTTGACAAGGAGGAATGTGTAACTGTACACACATACTTTCCAGCCTTGCATTTAGTCTGAAGATTAGTTCTGAGTTATTGAACGCAAGAGCCAAAGACAGGAAGCGTACCGCACCCTTGAAGTATATTGGTTTTAGTGTTAGAGTCAAAAGTCATTTAGTTCTGCAGCTTTTTTTGCCCAACACTGACAGAGCCGAGTGACCACAACATGTATACAGTAGTTGCCATGCTTTGCTCTGTTACTTGACCATACCGCTTTAATTTGACATTTCCCAGCGCAAGATCGGATTCGGACACTGTGTCCTATAGATTGTAGGAGTATTGTGTGAAATACATTTTCTGTGATGTGCCCAGTCGAGTCTGCTGTTGCTGCCTCTGGTAATGTCGCCTCCAGACCTTCCTCCCGTGGCGCTTGAAGCTACTGATCACTCTCTGATGCGACATGGCTCAGTTGCCCTACCTTCTGACCACTGGGCTGTGTCCAAACATGAGCAGTGCCTGGTGAACTCCTGAAGCAGCAGATTGTGATGAATGTCTTGTGAGATACTGATATCCAAATGACCAACACCGTACTGCCTTAATAGGGTACGCAGCCTGCAGTGCAGTGTGACCCACAGTAACTGTGTGTGTGTGTGTGTGTGTGTGTGCTTTCCTTCCTTTCGGAGCTTGTGGATATGCTGTTCAATCAGGAGAGGGGTGTGCCACCCAGGATTCTGTTCTTGTCTGGGGCCCACAACTTCAGGCTTTCCGTTTAGTTTCCTCTATTCCCAGCGTTCTCAAGCCAATTACCCATGACACCAACAAACATGGCATGAAACCCAGGGCCGGCAACATTTAAAAATAATTGTCTGTGGGATGCAGATAGCAAGGCCCGGATTTGATTTGTTGCCTAATTACCCAATAGGAGACCCGCGCGATGCACTCCCTGATCAGAGGAGAGGGTGAGATTTACTTTTCGAGTCCAGTTGACGGAGTGACTTGGCCCTTGGACATGACCGTCGCTGTATGTTTTGAAAATTTCAAGACGAGTTGTAAACGTCTGATATTTTTACAAAATCCTACCCGGAATCCATTTAGTGTATGCGTACCTGTGCCCGTCCATTTATCCCATTCCATTTTAAACCTCCTTCCCTCATTAGGAGCAGACCACCGAGTCTGCCCCGCCAATCGATACCACCGTGGCTGATCTCGGGCTTCAACCCGCTGCCCACGTCCCTTAATTCCCCGAGAGGCCAAGAATCTGCCTATCCCAGCCTGAAATATATTCAACAATGGAGTGTCCACCACACTCTATTGTCGAGAATTCCAAACATTCAGTGCGGAAATTGAGGTGAAGAAATTTCTCCTCCTCTCAGTCCTAAATGATCGCCCCCCCCCCCGCCCCTTTGGCCCCCTTATCCACCATCACCATTCCCCCCACCATCACCATTCCCCCACCATCACCATTCCCCCACCATCACCATTCTCCCACCATCACCATTCCCCCACCATCACCATTCCCCCACCATCACCATTCCCCCATGTTGTGTTAGTTCCGGCATGGAGTACAAGCACTCAATCCCTCCATTTCCAGATCTTTTCCAATTCTTCAGACCTCTCAGTCTTGACTGCAACCAATCTGTCTATTCCCCCCAAGTTATAGATTGCCTTTCCACTCTCTGCCTCCTCACTTTGGACAGCTTGCTGCAGCATCGTGCCATGGTCAATATTCCCACTGCCCTTGGCGCGCAGTCCTCCTTATTCTCAAAGCTGTCCAGTACTGTGTACCCATTGGAGAGGTGCAGTATCTGCCGGGCCCCCTTTACGACCTGTCCTCCTCACGAGTGGGGCAAGACTTGCAGGTAATTCGTTAACGAGACAATCTTCTTCACCTTTATTAGACTGTATCAATTTTAGAGAAATATCTGAGCATGTTCATTAGCCGATTTAGATTATTACAGCTTCATTCGGGTTGCCCAGAGAGCTCTTATGGGAGTGTCTGAAGTGTGCCCAGTTTGTGGGCAACTCGGTGGCACAGTGGTTAGCACAGTTCATTCACAGCTCCAGGATCTCGGGTTCGATTCCCGGCTTGGGTCACTGTCTGTGCGGAGTCTGCACGTTCTCCCCGTGTGTGCGTGGGTTTCCTCCGGGTGCTCCGGTTTCCTCCCACAGTCCAAAGATGTGCTGGTTAGGTGGATTGGCCATGAAAAATTGTCCTTAGTGTCCAAAAAAGGATTGGTGGGGATACTCGGTTATGGGTATAGGGTGGAGGCGTGGGCTTAGGGTGCTCTTTCCAAGGGCCAGTGCAGACTCGATGGGCCGAATGATCTCCTTCTGCACTGTAAATTCTATGATCTATGTATTGTCTGGACAGATTTGTAATGAGACTGATTCACTGACTGTTCTCCATTAGTTATCTTGTAGGGTCAGGTAATGATTTAGACTTCTCCTTTCCTGTTGCGGCTACTCACTGCCTTTGTGCGATTTGAGCCCCTTCATGATACGTGAAGGGTTTGAAGGGGACAGGGTGACAGAGCTGGCCAGGCTGTGAGGGCATTTCTAATTCTGTGTTATCAGAGCTGATGGTAGTGGTCCCAATGCGTATTTAACAATACATCAGAGAACATGGCCCATTATGTCCTTTATACGTCCGCTCTTGAGAGCGGCAATAGGGAGTTTGCATTAGTCTGCCTGCTAGTCTACCCCAGATTAGCAATAACCAATGACAGCAAAATGTTCAGCATTTTACCTGTTACAATAAAGAATTATCATAGAATATTCACTCGAAGAGGAACGCCCAACAGTACAATTACATCTTCCAGTCTTGCAGTCTCGAGAGAAAAGTCTGAACTATTTAACAGTAGGGTGAAGATACTGGGGGGGGGGAATAAAAATATCAGACAAAAAGTACATTGGTTTTAGTACGGTGTTTCTGTCGCTGGTTACATCAGTATACTGACTGAGACGGTGGACAGTATTGCATTTGCTTGCTCGGTTTTGGTCTGAGTACCACTTTAAATTTGACAATGCCGGTGAAGGGGCAGACTTGGAGACCGTACTTCTATCGTGTGCGCTGTTTCTTCCCGAAGCAGGTTTGCCGTGTGGAGTGCAGTGGCGTCAGCACTTGTTTATTCTTGCGCCGTCTTCTGTGCCCCCGCCTACGGCCTTTCTTGGCACAGTGCCCCCTTCGCCGTGGCATGGCCTAGTTGCTCTTCACTTTTCTGAACTGTGCCTTGGTAGTCACAATGCTCAGTGATGCAATATGCAAAAGATTGTGATGGGCTCCTCATGAGGTGCTGGCAGCTAAATGACCAACATCATGCTGCATGTTATGTGCAGCCACCTTGCCTCACCTTGTGACGGGCTGCATCTAGTTTTCTTGGGCTCCGAGATCATGTGTTCTTTAAGTTCATTCATGGGATGTGCGCGTCGCTGGCTGTGTCAGCATTAATTGCCCATCCCTAATTGCCCTTGAGGGAGTAGTTAAGAGTCAACCACATTGCTGTGGGTCTGGAGTCACATGTAGGTCAGACCGGGTAAGGATGGCAGATTTCCTTCCCTAGAGGACATTAGATGATACCAAGATCTGTAGAGGGACAGGGAGTGTTGAGGAAGCAGGCGAGCTGCAGAAGGACTTGGACAGGCAAGGAGAGTGGGCAAATAAGTGGCAGATGGAATGTGGGAAAAGTGTGATGTTGGGCAGCACGGTAGCACAAGTGGATAACACTGTGGCTTCACAGCGCCAGGGTCCCAGGTTCAATTCCCCGCTCGGCCACTGTCTGTGCGAAGTCTGCACGTTCTCCCCGTGTCTGCGTGGGTTTCCTCTGGGTGCTCCGATTTCCTCCCACAGTCCAAAGACGTGCAGGTTAGGTGGATTGGACGTGATAAATTGCCCTTGGTGACCAAAAAGGTTAGGAGGGGTTATTGGGTTACGGGGATAGGGTGGAAGTGAGAGAATTAAGTGGGTCGCTGCAGACTCGATGGGCCAAATGGCCTCTTTCTGCATTGTATGTTCTATGTATGAAGGAGAAATGGAGGCATAGACTATTTTCTAAATGGGGAGATGCTTAGGAAACAGAAGCACAAAGGGACTTGGGAGTCCTTGTTCACGATTCTCTTCAGTCGACAGTTAGATATCATAGAATTTACAGTGCAGAAGGAGGCCATTCAGCCCATCGAGTCTGCACCAGCTCTTGGAAAGAGCACCCTACCCAAGGTCAACAACTCCACCCTATCCCCATAACCCAATAACCCCACCCAACACTAAGGGCAATTTTAGACACTAAGGGCAATTTATCATGGCCAATCCACCTAACCTGCACATCTTTTGGACTATGGGAGGAAACCGGAGCACCCGGAGGAAACCCACGCAGACACGGGGAGGATGTGCAGACTCCACACACACAGTGACCCAAGCCGGAATCGAACCTGGGACCCTGGAGCTGTGAAGCGATTGTGCTATCCACAATGTTATATTAGCATTCATGTTGAGAGGGCTAGAATACAAGACCAGGGATGCACTTGTGAGGCTGTATAAGGCTCTGGTCAGACCTCATTTGGAGTATTGTGAGCAGTTTAACACAGTGGACTAAACAGCTGGCTTGGAATGCAGAACAAGGCCAGCAGCGCAGGTTCAATCCCCGTACCAGCCTCCCGGAACAGGCGCCGGAATGTGGCGACTCGGGGATTTTCACAGTAACTTCATTGAAGCCTACTCGTGACAATAAGCGATTATTATTATTGTTAATTTTGGGCCCCGTATCTAAGGCAGGATGTGCTGGCCTTGGAAAGGTTCCAGAGGAAGTTCACAAGAATGATCCCTGGAATGAAGAACTTGTCGTATGAGGAACGGTTGAGGACTCTGGGTCTGTACTCGTTGGAGTTTAGAAGGATGAGGGGGGATCTTATTGAAACTTACAGGATACTGCGAGGCCTGGATAGAGTGGACGTGGGGAGGATATTTCCACTTGTCGGAAAAACTAGAAGCAGAGGACACCATCTCAGATTAAAGGGACAATCCTTTAAAACCGAGATGAGGAGGAATTTCTTCAGCCAGAGGGTGGTGAATCTGTGGAACTCGGCCGCAGAAGGCTGTGGAGGCCAATTCACTGAGTGTCTTTAAGACAGCGATCGATAGGTTCTTGATTAATAAGGGGATCAGGGGTTATGGGGAAAAGGGAGGAGAATGGGGATGAGAAAATATCAGCCATGATTGAATGGCGAAGCAGACTCGATGGGCCAAGTGACCTCATTCTGCTCATATGTCTGACAGTGAACCAGAGGGGTTTTTACGGCAATTGATAATGGTTTCATGGTCATCATTAGACTTTTAATTCCATGTTTTTATTGAATTTAAATTTCACCATCTGTCGTGGCGGGATTCGAACCATAATATTACCCTGGGGCTCTGGGTTACTAGTCAGTAACAATACCACTGCCTGTCCTCATTTCCTATGATCTAAATTCTATAAACCCTATAAAATCCACTCGAAAGATACCCACTATCCTGCCTGCCTCAATGAAGATGGTTCAAAGTAGAGATGATTTTTTAAAATAGTAATATTTTATTAAGGTATTTGAAAACTTTTATAACCGTAACATAAACAATGACATCAACATGGTAAAATAAACATTTCCCCCCCAGCCCAATCTTCACATACCCCAACCATAAAACAACAATCCCCCCCCCACCCCGGAACAATGCTGCTGCTGACATTTTAATTTTTCCCGAGAAAGTCGACGAACGGCTGCCACCTCCGGGAGAACCCTAACATTGACCCTCTCCAGACTGAGAAACCCAGCCATGTCACTGACCCAGGTCTCCACACTCGGGGGCTTCGAGTCCCTCCACATTAACAAGATCCGTCTCCGGGCTACCAGGGAGGCAAAGGCCAAGACGTCGGCCTCTTTCACTCCCTGAACTCCCGGATCTTCCGACACTCCAAAGATCGGACTCGGCACCATCCGTGTTTTTAGCACCGTGGACATTGCCTTAGCAAAGCCCTGCCAAAACCCTCGAAGCTTCGGGCATGCCTAAAACACGTGGACATGATTTGCTGGACTTCCCGCGCACCTCACACATCTAACCACAACCCCGAAAATCTTACTCATCCTAGCCACTGTCATGTGTGCCCGGTGGACTAACTTAAATTGTATCAGACTAAGCCTGGCACATGATGAGGAGGTATTAACCCTGCTTAGGGCATCTGCCCATAGACCCGCCTCTATCTTGCCTCCCAGCTCGTCCTCCCACTTGCCCCTCAGCTCCTCCACCGGAGTTTCCTCCACCTCCAAAAGCTCCTGGTAAATATCCGATACCTTCCCCTTCTCCCACCCAGGTACTGGAGACTACTCTATCCTGTATCCCCCATGGTGGCAGCAGCGGAAAGGCCGGCACCTGTTTTCTGAGATGGTGGATGTTTTTTTACAAGAGTACTGATTGTTTCATCATGAATAGAGGGTACCGGAAGTTCTGAGTAACAGAAGTTTCAGAGCTGAAAGAAATTAATATTAGAAAAGAAATGATTATAAGAACAAAGAACAATACAGCACAGGAACAGGCCCTTCGGCCCTCCAAGCCTGCGCCGATCACGTGTCCTATCTAAACCAATTGCCTGTATCCTTCTATACCCCGTCCGTTCATGTGCCTATCCAGATAAGTCTTAAAGGTCGCTAACGTATCTGCCTCAACCACCTCACTTGGCAATGCATTCCAGGCCTCCACCACCCTCTGTGTAAAACCTCCCCCGCACGTCTCCACTGAACCTATCCCCCCCCCCTCACCTTGAACCTGTGCCCCCTTGTAATTGTCATTTCCGCCCTGGGAAAAAGCCTCCAACTGTTCACCCTATCTATACCCCTCATAATTTTATAAACTTCTATCAGGTCGCCCCTCCGTCTCTCTGGGGAGAACAATCCCAGTTTATTCAATCTCTCCTCATAGCTAATACTCCCCATAAGACTATAAGACATAGGAGCAGAATTAGGCCACTCGGCCCATCGAGTCTGCCCTGCCATTCAATCATGGCTGATATTTCTCTCATCCCCATTCTTCTGCCTTCGCCCCATAACCCCTGACCCCTTATTGATCAAGAAGAGATACCAGGCAACATCCTGGCACTTTTCTGTACTTTCTCCAAAGCCTCCACGTCCTTCTGGTAGTGTGCCGGCCAGAATTGGACACAGTATTCCAAATGTGGCCTAACCAACGTTCTATATAATGGGAACATAATTTTTGAGCTTTTATACTCGATACCCTATCCCATGAAGGCAAGCATGCCATATGCTTTCTTCACCACCATTTCCACCTGTGCTGCCACTTTTAAGGATCTGTGGACCTGCCAGCCCAGATCTATGTCTCTATACTCCTGATGGTTCTGCCATTTATTTTATAGTTCCCACCTGAATTGGATCTACCAAAATGCATCACCTCGCATTTGTTCGGGTTTAATTTCATCTGCCATTTCTCCGCCCAATTTTGCAGCCTATCTATATCCTGTTGTATTCTCTGACAATCTTTATCACTATCCACAACTCCTGCAATCTTAGTATCATCCGAAAACTTGCTAATCAGACACACTGTTTTCTTCCAAGTCATTTATATATATTACAAAGAGCAGAGATTCCAGAACTGATCCCTGCGGAACACCACTAGTTACAGGCCTCAATTTGGAAAAACACCCTTCCACTGCTACCCTCTGTCTCTATGGCCAAGCCAGTTCTGGATCCATCCAGCTAGTTCATCCCTGACCCCATGTGATCTAATCTTTTGCACCAGCCTGTCAGGAGGGACCTTATCAAATGCTTCACTAAAGTCCATGTCGACAACATCCACAGCCCTTCCCTCGTCAATCATTTTTGTCACCTCCTCAAAAAATTCAATCAAATTAGTGAGACATGACCTCCCTTGTACAAAACCATGCTGTCTGTCACTAATAAGACCATTCACTTCCAAATGTGCATTGATCTTATCTCCAAGAATCTTTTCCAACAATTTCACTGTCACTGACGTCAAGCTCACTAGTTTATAATTACCCAGATTATCCTTTCAACCCTTCTTAAATGAGATGGGGAAATGAAAGGGATTGAAGGTGGATAAGTCTCCAGGGCCTGATAAACTTCATCCCAGAGTACTTAAGTGATCCTAGAAATATTAGATTGATTGGTGGTCATTCTCCAAAATTCTTTGGACTCTGGAATGGTTCCTACAGATTGGAGGGTAGGGAATGTAACCCTGCTATTCAAAAAGGGAGGTAAAGAGAAAACAGGGAACCCTCAAACAATGAGTCTTAACTTTGATAGTAGGGAAGTTGCTAGAGTCCATTATCAAGGATTTCATAGCATAGCATTTGGAAAGCAGTGGTGTAATCAGCATGGATTTATAAAAGGAAAATCATGCTAGACAAACCTACTGGAATTCTTTGAAGATGTAACTAATAGAATTGACCAGGGAGAACAGGTGGATGAGAACAAAGAACAAAGAAAAGTACAGCACAGTAACAGGCCCTTCGGCCCTCCAAGCCTGTGCCGACCATGCTGCCCGTCTAAACTAAAATCTTCTACACTTCCTGGGTCCGTATCTCTCTATTCCCATCCTATTCATGTATTTGTCAAGATGCCCCTTAAACGTCACAATCGTCCCTGCTTCCACCACCTCCTCCGGCAGCGAGTTCCAGGCACCCACTACCCTCTGTGTAAAAAAACTTGCCTCGTACATATCTCCTCTAAACCTTGCCCCTCGCACCTTAAACCTATGCCCCCTAGTATTCTGGGATAGATCCTATCAAGCCCTGGGGACTTATCGACCGTAATATTTTCCAAGACGCCCAACACCTCGTCTTTTTCGATCTCAGGCTATCTACACACCCTTCTCCAGACTCAACATCCACCAATTCCTTCTCTTTGGTGAATACTGATGCAAAGTATTCATTTAGTACCTCGCCCATTTCCTCTGGCTCCGCACATAGATTCCCTCACCTATCCTTCAGTGGCACCACCCTTTCCTTGCTACCCTCTTGCTTTTTATGTACGTGTAAAAAGCCTTGGGATTTCCTTAACCCTATTTGCCAATGACTTTTCGTGACCCCATTTAGCCCTCCTGACTCCTTGCTTAAGTTCCTTCCTACTTTCCTTATATTGCACACAGGCTTCATCTGTTCCCGGCCTTCTAGCCCTGACAAATGCCACCTTTTTCTTTTTGACGAGGCCAATAATATCTCTCGTTATCCAAGGTTCCTGAAATTTGCTGTATTTATCTTTCTTCCGCACAGGAACATGCCGGTCCTGAATTCCTTTCAACTGACATTTGAAAGCCTCCCACATGTCAGATGTTGATTTACCCTCAAACACCCGCCCCCAATCTAGGTTGTTGAAATGAAAAAAATGAAAATCGCTTATTGTCACAAGTACGCTTCAAATGAAGTTACTGTGAAAAGCCCCTCGTCGCCACATTCCGGCGCCTGTTCGGGGAGGCTGGTACCTGCCTTCAGTTCCTGCCTAATATTGTTATAATTAGCCTTCCCCCAATTTAGCACATTCACCCTAGGACCACTCTTATCCTTGTCCACCAGCACTTTAAAACTTACTAAATTATGGTCACTGTTCCCGAAATGCTCCCCTACTGAAACTTGTACTACCTGGCCGGGCTCATTCCCCAATACCAGGTCCAGTACAGCCCCTTCCCTAGTTGGACTATCTACATATTGTTTTAAGAAGCCCTCCTGAATGCTCCTTACAAACTCTGTCCGTCCAAGCCCCTCGCACTAAGTCAATATTGGGGAAGTTGAAGTCTCCCATCACAACAACCCTGTTGCTTTTATTCCTTTCCAAAATCTGTCTACCTATCTGTTCCTCTATCTCCCGCTGGCTGTTGGGAGGCCTGTAGTAAACCCCCGACATTCTGACTGCAGCCTTCTTATTCCTGATCTCTACCCATATAGCCTCGCTGCCCTCTGAGGTGTCCTCCCGCAATACAGCTGTGACATTCTCCCGAACCAATAGTGCAACTCCTCCACCTCTTTTACATCCCCTCTATCCCGCCTGAAACATCTAAATCCTGGAATGTTTAGCTGCCAATCCTGTCCTTCCCTCAACCAGGTCTCTGTAATGGCAACAACATCATAGTTCCAAGTACTAATCCAAGCTCTAAGTTCATCTGCCTTACCTGTTATACTTCTTGCATTAAAACATATGCACTTCAGGCCACCAGACCCACTGTTTTCAGCAACATCTCCCTGTCTGCTCTTCCTCAGAGCCATACTGTCCCTATTCCCCAGTTCTCCCTCAATGCTTTCACCTTCTGACCTATTGCTCCGGTACCCACCCTCCTGCCATACTAGTTTAAATCCCGTGGTGTATTTAGACTTTTAGAAAGCTCTCGACAAGGTCTCACATAGCAGATTACTGTGTAAAATTAAAGTGCATGGGATTGCAGGTAGAGTCTGGAGATGGATAGAAAGCAGGGTGGTGCAGTGGCTAGCACTGTTGCCTCACGGCGTCGAGGTCCCAGGTTCAATCCTGGGTGGGTCACTGTGCATGTGAAGTACAAAGAACAAAGAACAAAGAAAAGTACAGCACAGGAACAGGCCCTTCGGCCCTCCAAGCTATGCGCCGACCATGCTGCCCGTCTAAATGAAAATCTTCTACACTTCCAGGGTCCGTATCCCTCTATTCCCATCCTATTCATGTATTTGTCAAGATGCCCCTTAAATGTCACTATCGTCCCTGCTTCCACCACCACCTCCGGCAGCGAGTTCCAGGCACCCACTATCCTCTGTGTAAAAAACTTGCCTCGTACATCTCCTCTAAACCTTGCCCCTCGCACCTTAATCCTATACCCCCTAGTAATTGGCCCCTCTAACCTGGGAAAAAGTCTCTGACAATCCACTCTGTCTATGCCCCTCATAATTTTGTAGACCTCTATCAGGTCGCCCCTCAACCTCCGTCGTTCCAGTGAGAACAAACCGAGTTTATTCAACCTCTCCTCATAGCTAATGCCCTCCATACCAGGCAACATCCTGGTAAATCTCTTCTGCACCCTCTCTAAAGCCTCCACATCCTTCTGGTAGTGTGGCGACCAGAATTGAACACTATACTCCAAGTGTGGCCTAACTAAGGTTCTACGCAGCTGCAACATGACTTGCCAATTTTTATGCTCAATGCCCCGGCCAATGAAGGCAAGCATGCCGTATGCCTTCTTGACTACCTTCTCCACTTGTGTTGCCCCTTTCAGTGACCTGTGGACCTGTATACCTAGATCTCTCTGACTGTCAATATTCTTGAGGGTTCTACCATTCACTGTATATTCCCTACCTGTATTAGACCTTCCAAAATGCATGACCTCACATTTGTCCAGATTAAACTCCATCTGCCATCTCTCTGCCCAAGTCTCCAAACGTTCTAAATCCTGCTGTATCCTCTGACAGTCCTCATCGCTATCCGCAATTCCACCAACCTTTGTGTCGTCCGCAAACTTACCAATCAGACCAGTTAAATTTTCCTCCAAATCATTTATGTTGACTACGAACAGCAGAGGTCCCAGCACTGATCCCTGCAGAACATCATTAGTCACAGCCCTCCAATCAGAAAAGCACCCTTCCATTGCTACTCTCTGCCTTCTATGACCGAGCCAATTCTGTATCCATCTTGCCAGCTCACCCCTGATCCGTGTGACTTCACCTTTTGTACCAGTCTGCCATGAGGGACCTTGTCAAAGGCCTTACTGAAGTCCATATAGACAACATCCACTGCCCTACCTGCATCAATCATCTTTGTGACCCCCTCGAAAAACTCGGATCAAATTAGTGAGACACGACCTCCTCTTCACAAAACCATGCTGCCTCTCGCTAATACGTCCATTTGCTTCCAAATGGGAGTAGATCCTGTCTCGAAGAATTCGCTCCAGTAATTTCCCTACCACTGACGGAAGGCTCACCAGCCTGTAGTTCCCTGGATTATCCTTGCTACCCTTCTTAAACAAAGGAACAACATTGGCTATTCTCCTGTCCTCTGGGACACGCACAGGAGTTTGCACATTCTTCCTGTGCTTGCGTGGGTTTCACCCCTACAACCCAACAATGTGTAGGGTAGGTAGATTGGCCAGGCTAAATTGCCCCTTAATTAGAAAAAATGAATTGGGCACTCTAAATTTATTTTTAAAAAGAGGTGGATAGGCAGGCAGGAAGCAAAAAGCTGGAATAACTGGGTCTTTTTCTGATTGGCTGGCAGTGACTAGTGGGGTACCGCAGGGATCTGTGCTCCGACCCCAACTGTTCACATTATATATTAATGATTTGGACCAGGGAACTAAATGTATTCTCTCCAAATTTGCAGAATATACAAAGTTGGGTGGGAGGGTGAGCTGTGAGGAGGATATAGAGATGCTTCAGTGGGATTTGGACAGGCTGAGTGAGTGGGCACATGCACGGCAGATACAGTACAATGTGGATAAATGTGAGGTTATCCACTTCGGTAGCAAAAATAGGAAGGCAGATTATTATTTGAATGGGTGTAAATTGAGAGAGGTGGATTCTCAGCGAGACCTTGGTGTCCTCGTGTATCAGTCGTTGAAAGTAAGCGCGCAGGTACAGCAGGCAGTAAAGGTGGCCAATGGTATGTTGGCCTTCATAGCGAGAGGATTTGAATATTGGAATAGAGATGTTTTGCTGCAGTTCTATAGGGCATTGGTGAGGCCACACCTGGAGTATTGTGGGCAGTTTTGGTGTCCTTATCTGAGGAAGGATGTTCTTGTTATGGAGGGAATGCAGCGCAGGCTGATTCCTGGGATGGCAGGATTGTCAATAGAGGAGAGACTAAGTCGGTGAGGATTATATTCATTGGAGTTTAGAAGAGTGAGAGGGGATCTCATAGAAACTCACGAAATTCTAACAGGATTAGACAGGGTAGATTCAGAAAGAATGTTCCCGATGGTGGGGGAGCCCAGAACCCGGGGTCATAGTTTGAGGATAAGGGGTAAACCTTTTGGGACTGAGATGAGGAGAAATTTCTTCGCCCAGAGAGCGGTGAATCTGTGGGATTCACTGCCACAGGAAGTAGTTGAGGCCAAAACGTTGTGTAATTTCAAGAAGGAATTAGATACAGCTCTTGGGGCTGAAGGGGTGAAGGGATATGGGGGGGAAGGTGGGATCAGGATATTGAACTTGATGATGAGCCATGATCATAATGAATGGCGGAGCAGGCTAGAAGGGCTGAATGGCGTCCTCCTGCTTCTATTCTCTATTTATGTTTCTATGTATATTTTTAGATTGCAATTCGTGATCACGTCACTCATGCCTGTTTCACTGCAGTTATAAATCTAAGATATAGTGAGAATAAACCTTTTTATCATTCGGACTTTAGTTACTGTATCATACGGAAATCAAGCCAAGATCAGAGCAATTCTGTTGGGCACAGTCTAACCTTTATCTGCGCGTTCTCTCACAGCTGGGACTGACGTCTTACTCAGTTTTGTCAAACTTTGTTCCCTCTCTGCTTGTTCCTGGTTTCACGAGCACAGTACATTTCAATATGCCAATGGTGAAATCTCCAATTCAGCTGACAGGTAAAATAATACCATGAGGTTTTGCTGTGGTCAAATCGACGAGGCATCAAAAATGAAACAAGCATATCACATTGAGTTAATATCCTTGTTGTTCAACACAGAAAAGCTTTCTTATCTGATCCAGAGAGTGGATGTGAAGAAATAATCGATGCCCCTTGTCTAAGGAGATAAGGAGGTTCCTCTCCTGTGCTATCTTGTCTTGACACTGAACACAAAAATTCTTACAGCCTGGTCTGTTTATAATGTTTTCCTTGGAGTGTACTGCACAACGTAACATCATGTTTGGTTACTTGTCGTGCTGAAAGAATTGAAGTTTAAGGAGTCATTTGGTAGTGCAGATTATTGCTGAAAAATACACATGCTGTTGAAGCTTTTCATATTGCACTCACTAGGACAGAATCTCAACAGTAAAGGGAAGCAACAATTTATACTCCATGAGGAGAGAGTGCTGGTTGTTTGACAAGTGGACTCTGGTCGAGGTATTGCCGTGAAGAATGCAGCATGGAACAGCTAACTGCCCAGCCTTGTTGAAATTCAAACCGGACAGGTCAACCCTGACTGGTTAAGGCACCAGATAGATGGTGTTGCCGTGGGATCACCTCTAGGCCCAGCTCGCGCCAACATCTTTTTTGGTTCCCATGAGAAAGAGATCTTCAATGGAATGACATCCACTTTCCTCTCCCTTGCAGATTTCCGATACGTGGATGATACGTTTGGTATATTTGAATCGGCTATAAGAATTGGTATATTAGAGTTGGATATAGGAATTTCCTTACACGAGTTAATAGGTTTCCTCCTGCACTCAACATCACCTGTGAAATGGAGCTGTCACTAGAGCTCCCTTTCCTTAACGTACAAGTTGAGAAATCTCTTTATGGGTTCTCTACCACCCCACCATAAGTCTACCTTCACTGCACAATATAAGTGTTGGGATTCCTACCATCCCACGTTCCACCCTTGTAAATAGGGCCCAAGCCATTTGCTCACTGTGTAGATCTGATGTTGAAATAGGGCGTATCAGAGTCACTCTGTGAGTTAATGGCTACCTGATCGGATCATTGCTCACTATATATTGTATACCGAACTGGCCTAAAGCCACCGCTCCCTAAAAAGTGCCCAGTCTACCTTGGGTGTCTCCAAGGTTGGAGTAACAGGTGAAGCTAACTGTTTCACGCTGCAGATTTGCAGTAGCAACATGAGTGGTATTTACCAGTCACCGAATGCTGCTGTCTGTCACACCAAATTAATAACGGAGTATGTGAATGTCAGTGCTGGTGTAATACCAAGTGTTTCCGTATCAAATACTGACAGATAGTGTCAAACAGCATGTCCCTGCGGCTGTTCGCAACAGGACTGTACCCCATCCAGCCCGTGCTTGCAACACTCGCAACACATTAGATATGACTCTGCAATTGGACAACTACTGCTGAACAATCCTGTGTGCTAATAACTACACAAGAAAACAATTTAAGATCGTCAGTTGGCCTCGCAATGTGGCTCACTTACACATGCTAGAAGCCACATATATTCACACACAGGACCCTTTCCTTCACAGATGGAAGGAACCTGTCCCCACACTGCACCTTTTTCATCTAAATAAAAACCTGGGGGACAGCCATTCCCTGGTTCATTCCTCAGGGCAATGCCTTGACCAGAATCGACCTGCCCACTTGTAATTTGAACAAAGTTGGACAGTTCATAGATCATAGATCATAGAACGATACAGCGCAGTACAGGCCCTTCGGCCCTCGATGTTGCACCGACATGGAAAAAAAAAACTAAAGGCCATCTAACCTACACTATGCCCTTATCATCCATATGCTTATCCAATAAATTTTTAAATGCCCTCAATGTTGGCGAGTTCACTACTGTTGCAGGTAGGGCATTCCACGGCCTCACCACTCTTTGCGTAAAAAACCCACCTCTGACCTCTGTCCTATATCTATTACCCCTCAATTTAAGGCTATGTCCCCTCGTGCTAGCCACCTCCATCCGCGGGAGAAGGCTCTCACTGTCCACCCTATCTAACCCTCTGATCATTTAACAGTTAACAGTTCCATGCTGCCTTCTCCAAGGCAACCCGTCAGCCAATCAGAGTGAACTTGCCAATCCGCACTCTCTTCACCTAACAGGATAAATTGTTGTTCCTCTTTACTGTTGGTGATTTATCGCAAACTGTCCTGATTTGTTTCCTAGTTCCAGCCTTGCTGACACAGTTTTCTCCCTCTTGGACAATCATGCACTCTGATATTTGTCAAGCTGACAGTCTATGTTCTCCATCCAAATTACAATGGGGCTAATTTAGCTCACTCGGCTAAATCGCTGGCTTTTAAAGCAGGCCAGCAGCACGGTTCGATTCCCGTACCAGCCTCCCCGGACAGGCGCCGGAATGTGGCAACTAGGGTCTTTTCACAGTAACTTCATTGAAGCCTACTCGTGACAATAAGCGATTTTCATTTTTCACATGAGGGAGGAGCTGGCCAGAGTTGATTGGAAGGGGAGCCTAGCCGGGAAGACAGGGGAACAGCAATGGCAAGCTCGATTTTTGAGTCTACTGTGGCTTCACAGCGCCATGGTCCCAGGTTCAATTCCCCCCTGGGTCACTGTCTGTGCGGAGTCTGCACGTTCTCCCCGTGTCTGCGTGGGTTTCCTCCGGGTGCTCCGGTTTCCACCCACAAGTCCCGAAAGACGTGCAGGTTAGGTGAATTGGACATTCTGAATTCTCCCTCAGTGTACCCAAACAGGCACCGGAATGTGGCAACTAGGGGCTTTTCACAGTAACTACATTGCAGTGTTAATATAAGCCTACTTGTGACAATAAAGATTATTATTATTAAATTATTAATACTGTATGATGATCTAAAAAACAGTCCCGAATATGTACCTATCCTCCAGGGTATCATTGCCAGTTTGATTTGTCCAATCTATATGATGATTGAATACATTATTGCACTACCTTTCTTACAAACAACAATTATTTCTTGATATAGACTCTGTCCTATCGCAGGGCTATAAACTTCTCCTATCTGTGACTTCTTACCTTTGCTATTTCTTCTCTCCTGATCTTCCAAATCAGGATCGTTTCTCACGACATTTATAATCTTTTCCTGTCCGAGCTACCTCACCCCCTTTACCTTCCTGTTCTCCTGAGATGTCAAATCTCCCAGCGCAGTTCAGATGGAGGTCTCCCCAATGGTGTAACTCCCCCTTTCCCTGTACTGACGCCAGTGCCTCGTGAATCAAAACCCACATCAATCTTTGAGCCACACACTCAACTCTCTGATCTTATTTACTCTTTCAGGTGGCACAGTGGGCAGCACTGCTGCCTCACAGCGCCAGGGACCGGGTTCAATTCCGGCCTCGGGTGACTATCTGTGCGGAGTCTGCACGTTCTCCCCGTGTCTGCGTGGGTTTCCTCTAGGGTGCTCCGGTTTCCACCCACAGTCCAAAGACGGGTAGGTTAGGTGGATTGGCCATGATAAATTGCCTTTAGTGACCAAAAAAGGCTAGGAACGGTTATTGGGTTACGGGGATAGGGTGGAAGTGAGGGCTTAAGTAGGTCGGTGCAGACTCGATGGGCCGAGTGGCCTCCTTCTGCACTCTGTTCTATGTTCTCGTTCAAGTGAAGGATTTCTGCCAATACATAAACTTTTACGATGTTGGGAAGCTGCAAAGTGTTTTACAGATGTCTCGATACTGGTGTATCCCCTGGAGAGGTTGAGTAGACTGGGACTGTACTCGTTGGAATTTAGAAGGATGAGGGGGGATCTTATAGAAACATTTAAAATTATGAAGGGAATAGATAGAATAGATGCGGGCAGGTTGTTTCCACTGGCGGGTGACAGCAGAACTAGGGGGCATAGCCTCAAAATAAGGGGAAGTAGATTTAGGACTGAGTTTAGGAGGAACTTCTTCACCCAAAGGGTTGTGAATCTATGGAATTCCTTGCCCAGTGAAGCAGTTGAGGCTCCTTCATTACATGTTTTTAAGGTAAAGATAGTTTTTTGAAGAATAAAGGGATTAAGGGTTATGGTGTTCGGGCCGGAAAGTGGAGCTGAGTCCACAAAAGATCAGCCATGATCTCATTGAATGGCGGAGCAGGCTCGAGGGGCCAGATGGCCTACTCCTGCTCCTAGTTCTTATGTTCTTATGTAACGTGCAATATGAGACATTCAATTTGCATACAGTAAGCTCACACGGACTGACAATGTAATTTGCTGTAGTGAGGTAGATTGAGGGATAAAGGTTGGTCGGGACGTCGGGGCGAATACCTCTGCTCTGCTTAATAATCGTCCAAATTAACTTCTGCCCAATGGAAAGGGCAGACGGGGCCTCATCCTAAAGCTAGCAGCTCCAACGGTGCAGCCCTCCCTCAGTACTGCACTGGAGTGTCAGTCTGGGTTTGATCTCACTCTCTGGAGATGGGATTGCTACCCACGGAGCCGCTATATTCCAGTGGCGATCGTCACCCGCAACACCACATTGTCTTTCTCTGTTGTATTGCATTTTCTGATAAATCTTCCCCTGCAACCTCACCGGATCTTTGCTTTCATTTATTTCCCAATATTCTCATCGACTTGGGTCACTCCATTTGAGGACCCTGTTCCCAGGTCTCTGAACAGCTTCTCCATCTACTCTGGGACTCAATTCTTCTCTATTTCCTGCTCCCGAACCTTCCATTTTTGTTCTCGCCGGCTTTCTGAAGCCATTTTCTTTAGTGGTGCCCCTGACTGTGGCCTGGACTGTTTGGAGTTCAGCTGCTTGCTATGTACAGGTTACCTGACGATGAAATACCTGCCCTTGTGTCCCGCGATGCACAGGCGGAGACAAGGACATTGTGGAATATCTGGCTGATATTCCCCCCTCCCCGCTGTGGAGAAGATTCTTTCTGGACCCTCTCCTGTCATTCCAGCGGAAGCGATGATGAGTTTGTGTGTGAACAGTATTAAAGTGTTGATCTATTGCTGTTGAAATGATGCGGTTTGCAAACAGGTTGCAGCTGCACACACTCGCCTGGAATTAAATGCTGCAATCACTGAACCGTCCTCCTTCAGTCTTCCTCTCATTGTCAAAATCCAAATTCAGCTCCCCACCGTCACAATGCCTCACACCTCTCCACGTAGGGACATTGAAGCAGCAGGAGTAGGCTATTCGGCATCATGAGCCAGTCGATAAGCTCATGGCAGATCTGATCTTGGCGACAACTCCACTTCCCTGCCTGTCCCCCTTGCCTTCCTTATCAGTCAATAGTCTGTCGACCTCCAGCCAGCCGTCACACCCTCTGTGGAAGAGAATTCCAAAGATTGACAACCGTCTGGGAGAAGACATTCCTCCTCGTCTCCCTGTTTTAATCTCCTCACTCTCAAACGCCAATCGCTCGTACGTCAGCAGGCCGGTAAACTGGCCCCCACCTCCTCTCCCAAAGCTTTTGAATGTCTTGATCTCTCGTATTTTGGTCAAAACAGCTTTTCCGTGTGACGGCTTACTCTCGGGTATTACACTCCGTTCAGAGCTGCTTAATCGGTCATTTTCTGTCTGCTCCAGACCTCCCAATCCTGCTCGTGACCTTTCGTCGGCTCGTGTGCTCCCTTGCAATACTGAGCTGCTTTCCTCGTGTTCCTGATTATGACCGATTGTGGGGATTTCTGAGCCATTTCCAATCCTCCTGCCTCTGGGAGACCCTGGTTTACTTGTGTAAAGCTTTAATGAAAAGTATTTAGTAGGGTTTGAAAAGGAATGTTTTGCATTCCTGTGTTGGGCGATAATAAAGTTATTGAAAACCCTAAGGCAAGGGTCTTTATTTGGTGTGCTGCACTTTTTAAATGTTTGTTAATTGTGGAAAGTTTCAGTATATAACACTGGGAAATGAGAGCAGTGTGAGGCGGGGTCAGTACTGAAAACAGCTCGTATTGCTGTGGTGCTATGGTGGCAAGGATTAACAAGCCACCTGCAGGGTATCACCCACCATTCCATCAGAGAGAATGATTATTTTAGCATATCCCACAGGCGCTGTGCCAGAGAGAGTGTTTGAGGCCATTGCATCTCCTAATGGAAAAATACACCAGCCTTGAAGGAGAGAGGGTGGGTTCAATCAGGGGAAGGCAGGACCGTGGCTGACTCTGGATTATAGAATGTGTTCTTTGACGGGGCTGTGAGGTAGGCTTACCACAGGCTGATTGGCCGATGGTATGTGTGGTTCGATCATTATGGAAACATTTTCTTCGGGTGTTGACGTACCATGGCGGGGTTCCCAAGGCATCCAGGAAATGCTGCTTCCATTTCTGCTTCAGGCCTATTTGCAGGTTTGTTCTGTTCATATTTCACGTTCCTGAAAGCCCGCCCTGCCATTAATCCTTGTCGGAAGCTCCTGAGTTCAGTCCAGTAAGGCAATCTGCCGTCCTTACCCCGCCTGGCCTATATGTGACCGCAGACACTCTGAAATGGCTCAGCGTGGCATCAGCTCCTCTCCAGCCTCCTGGCAACCAAGGGAAGCCAACTGTGCCGGTGAAAATCCTGAGAATTCATTTTTAAAATACCGTAATGGGCGTGTATCAGGGGCTGGAGGGATAGCCACAATAATGAAAACAGGGAGGCTCCAGGGTAGACGAGGAGGCCTCGGAGTCGCATCTGTCCTCACTTCATCCTTCACTATTCCTCTCTATTCTCTATGAGACAATTGTTCCATGTTTTTTTTACAACTATCGGTGTGGACTGAAACCAGTTTCCTGTTTCTTTCTGTATTCCTGCTTCACTTTGTAACAAATTCTTGAGGAGCTGTCATAGTCGAGTGTTGGGGAAATTTGGCCTGTGTTCTGAAATTGCGTCACTCTCCGAAATTCGATGATGGGGGTGAGAGCCCAGTTGGCCGATCTCGCCTGCTTGCGAGTACAGTTGATGTAAATGGTCCGGGAGAATCATTTGCCCAGGGTACCTGTTCCAGTCCTGGAGTGTGTTCAGCAGCCAGCTGGAACTTGCTGTGACGCGAATAGTGGGTAGGGACTTAAAGGATTCTAGGTATTTATAGAACTGAACCCCAGCACCAATTTGATAGACCGAACGGCCACTTATGGGATGTGGGTGTTGCTGGCTGGGTCAACATGTATTGCCCATCCCTGAGAGCATTTCACAGTCAACCACATTGCTGTGGGTCAGGAGTCACATGTAGGCCAGACCGGGTAAGGACGGCAGATTTCCTTCCCTAAAGGACATTAGCGAACCAGATGGGTTTGGATTTGTTTATTGTCACGTGTACTGAGGTACAGTGAAAAATATTGTTCTGCGTACTGTCCACAGACAGATCATTCCATACATGAAAAAACATAGGACATACATAAATACACAATGTAAATATATAGACACAGGCATTGGGTGAAGCATACAGGGGTGTAGTACTGCGTGCAGTGGGTTAGCCCTGTTGCCTCACGGCACTGAGGTCCCAGGTTCGATCCCGGCTCTGGGTCACTGTCCGTGTGGAGTTTGCACATTCTCCCCGTGTCTGCGTGGGTTTTGCCGCCACAACCCAAAGATGTGCAGGGTAGGTGGATTGGCCACACTAAATTGCCCCTTCATTGGGGGAAAAAAATGAATTGGGTACTTTAAGTTTATTAAAAAAAAGTTTTTTTTAAAAAAGGAGTGTAATACTGCTCAGTGGAGACGATGTGTGAGGAGATCAGGTCAGTCCACAAGAGGGTCGTTTAGGAGTCTGGTAACAGTGGGGAAGAAGCTGTTTTTGAGTCTGTTCGTGCTGTTCTCAGACTTCTGTATCTCCTGCCCGATGGAAGAAGTTGGAAGAGTGAGTAAGCTGGGTGGGGAGGGGTCTTTGATTATGCTGCCCGCTTTCCCCAGGCAGCGGGAGGTGTAGATGGAATCAATGGATGGGAGGCAGGTTCGTGTGATGGACTGGGCGGTGTTCACGACTCTCTGAAGTTTCTTGAGGTCCTGGGCCGAGCAGTTGCCATACCAGGCTGTGATGCAGCCCGATAGGATGCTCTCTATGGTGCATCTGTAAATGTTGGTAAGAGTTAATGTGGACATGCCGAATTTCCTTAGTTTCCTGAGGAAGTATAGGCGCTGTTGTGCTTTCTTGGTGGTAGCATCGACGTGGGTGGACCAGGACAGATTTTTGGAGATGTGTACCCCTAGGAATTTGAAACTGCTAACCATCTCCACCTCGGCCCCGTTGATGCTGACAGGGGTGTGTACAGTACTTTGCTTCCTGAAGTCAACGACCAGCTCTTTAGTTTTGCTGGCATTGAGGGAGAGATTGTTACCGCTGCTCCACTAGGTTCTCTATCTCCCACTTGTACTTTGACGCGTCGTTATTCGAGATACTATGGTCGTATCGTCAGCAAACTTGTAGATGGAGTTGGAACCAAGTTTTGCCATGCAGTCGTGTGTGTACAGGGAGTATAGTAGGGGGCTAAGTACGCAGCCGTGCGTGTTCCCGGTATTGACTATTGTGGAGGAGGTATTGTTGTTTATCCTTACTGGTTGTGGTCTATGGGTCAGGAAGTCAAGGATCCAGTTGCAGAGGGAGGAGCCAAGTCCTAGGTTTTGGAGTTTGGATACGAGCTTGGCTGGGATTATGGTGTTGAAGGCGGAGCTGTAGTCAGTGAATAGGAATCTGCCGTAGGCGTTGAGATGCTCCAGGGATGAGTGTAGACATTTAATCCGTATTTTTAAATTGAATTCAAATTTCACCATCTACCATGGGGGGATTCGAACCCAGGCCCCCAGAGGACAACTCTGGGTCTCTGGATTCCTAGTTCAGCGACAATACCACTACGCCACTGGCTCCCCTGCTGGCTACACTGTTCTAAGTACCCCTCCAGCAGAGGTGGTCTGGAGGGTTTCAGGTTGTACACAGTGTATACAGGGGCTGGTTTAGCTCACTGGGTTAAATCGCTGGCTTTGAAAGCAGACCAAGGGAGGCCAGCAGCACGGTTCGATTCCCGTACCAGCCTCCCCGAACAGGCGCCGGAATGTGGCGACTAGGGGCTTTTCACTAACTTCATTTGAAGCCTACTCGTGACGATAAGCGATTTTCATTTCATTTCATTTGGCCTTTGCGTTCCCTGGAGTTTGGAAGGTTGACCGACCACCTGATGAAAGTGTTTGAAAATGATCAGGGAACTCGGTGAAGTGGCTGAAAGCTATTTCCTGTGGAGGGAGGAGGGGGGAACATACCCTTCAGATTTGACCATTGCGGGTGTGCTGTCGGGGAGCACGTCCTCACACACCGGAAACCTGGAATTCTTCAATCAGCTGAAAGTTTCAAGAGTGAGATTGGTGAGATTTTGGTTGTGTGGGATTGTCGGGAGATGTGGGACAGAGGCAAGGGGGTGGGGGGCGGGGCACAGATCAGCTGCGGTCTGATTGAATGGAGCGTGAAGGGGCTGAATGGCCTGTTTCTGTGCCAGCGTGCCCAGGTCATGCGTGTGCCATTGCGGCACTGATGGGGTTAAGTCCAAAGCTCCCCGACCGCATTGTTTGATAGCTGTGTGTATTGCACAACAAAGCCTTTATTGACGGCTTCATGTTTTTTTCATTCTCCCTCAGCTCCTTGATGTCCTGACTGTTGGAAGATGAACTGAAGCATGGGCTGCAATAGGGTGCCGGGAGACACAGCCGTGTGTGGCACATTTACTGCCTAATTCAAACCTGACTGGCTCCCAACGCTGTGCTTGGTTGACAGGAAGGTGTAATCGGAGGAGGCGATGTTTACAGAGATCTTCACTGCTACTCCCCGGAAGGTAGATTCTCACCTGGAAATTATCCTGAGGGGTCAGGGTGGGGGCAGGGAACTTACCTCGCCGGCCCCCAAGGAGGATTAAGGCTGTTGGAGTTGGACCTCTGACAGCAAGCTATCAAATCATCTCGGTGGCAATATTCTCCCAGGGAGGAGACCCTGAATTCTGGGGGAGAAATTGCCCTTCGAGGACACCCATCCCCCACATCCTACAGTGTGGAGTCTCTGCAACTATTAACAAACTTAACGTAACCCTGCCCTGGTCTGCACTTCACGTTCTTGTCCCAGTTTCAACACTGCTGACTGGAACCCATTGTGTGAAAAACGCCTTCCTAAATGCATCCTAAATACCGCTGCACCGCTTGTTTCTAAGCACGGATTGCCGAGGAGGAATAGTTCTTGCCTCTGACTGATACCTGAAAACAACAGCGATGTTTACAGTGTCGCTGAACTTGCTCTCGGTTTGACGTGGAATACCTGAACGAATAATCTTCAGATTGCTTTTGTGTTCTCCTTTTTTCGATACCCACAAGGACACAAACTGAGGAGCCAGATAATGGTTAAATATCAACACTGACCGCTGCTTCAGAGAGGCTCACAGCATTGCAGCTGGATCCAGCACCATCCGAGCAAGTCCCGTCTTTTCTTGTCCCCCTACCCTGAGAGACAACACAGCAGGGGTCTGCGATAGCTACCTGGCCCCCTGGCTTTTGTTGTGAAGTAAATAACCCGAACCTCGCGATCGTCAGTCCCCCCCCCCCGTCCCCCCGAGCTGTGAGCAGCCATGGCCGAGCACAGTGAACTCCTGGCGGAGCTGCCACTCGTCGGGCGAATGACCACTCCGGAACGGCTCAAGCACGCTCACAAGCGCCGTGCGCAGCAGCTGAAGAAGTGGGCACAGTTTGAGAAGGACACGCAGGGGAAAAAGGCGAAGCTGGACAAAAGGAAGAGCAACAGGGGCCTGAGGAGGATTCGTTTCTCCGATAACGTCAGACTGCTGGAGGCAGCATCTCGGAACGATGTGGAGGAAGGTAAGTGTGTTGCAGGGGTTTTTGGAGGGAGGGGGGGCCTGATTGGGGCAGGGTCCTTCTGTCCCTGGTCTCCTTCTGTCCAAAGATGTGCCGTTTTGGTGAGGTCCCTCCGAAAGAGCTCTCTACCTAGGCCCACTACCCCCGCCCTATCCCCGTAACCCCACCAAACCTTTGGACACCAATTTAGCACGGCCAATCCATCTAACATCCACATCTTTGGACTGTGGGAAGAAACCGGAGACCCCAGAGAAAGCCACGCAGACACAGGGAGAACATGCAAATTCCACACAGACACCCGAGGTCAGAATTGAACCCGGGTCCCTGGTGCTGTGAGGCAGCAGCGCTAACCACTGTGACACTGAGGGCATTAGCCAGGGCCTCTGGATTACTGGTCCAGTGACACCCAATACACCACTGTCTCCCAATGAGTCCCCTCTTTTCTCTCTCTGTGCCTCTCTCTCTCTCTGTATCTGCATGTGTGTGGGTGGGTCTCACTCTCCCTCTCCCCGCCTCCACCTGGCCCTCGTCTAGCCTACCCCACCTCGGTCCGGCCCGCCCCCAGACCCTGTGTGTGTAGTCGCTCTGTGTGTGTGACCCTGTGTGTATGTGTGTGTGTGCGACCCTGTGTGTATGTGTGTCTGATGCCCTGTGTGTGTGTGTGTGTGTGTTTCACCCTGTGTGTGTGGCCCTGTGTGTGTGTATGTGTCACCCTGTGTGTGTGTCGCCCTGTGTGTCTGTGTGTGTGTCGCCCTGTGTGTGTGTGTGTCGCCCTGTGTGTGTGTGTGTCGCCCTGTGTGTGTCTGTGTGTGTGTTGCCCTGTGTGTCTGTGTGTGTGTCGCCCTGTGTGTCTGTGTGTGTGTCGCCCTGTGTGTCTGTGTGTGTGTCGCCCTGTGTGTCTGTGTGTGTGTCGCCCTGTGCGTGTGTGTGTCGCCCTGTGTGTGGGTGTGTGTGTGTGTCGCCCTGTGTGTTGCCCTGTGTGTGTGTGTGTGTGTGTCGCCCTGTGTGTGTGTGTGTCGCCCTGTGTGTGTGTGTGGGTGTGTGTGTGTGTCGCCCTGTGTGAGTGTGTGTCGCCCTGTGTGTGTGTTGTGTCGCCCTGTGTGTGTGTGTGTCGCCCTGTGTGTGTGTGTGTCGCCCTGTGTGTGTGTGTGTCGCCCTGTGTGAGTGTGTGTCGCCCTGTGTGTGTGTGTGTCGCCCTGTGTGTGTGTGTGTCGCCCTGTGTGTGTGTGTGTCGCCCTGTGTGAGTGTCGCCCTGTGTGTGTGTGTGTGTGTGTCGCCCTGTGTGAGTGTGTGTCGCCCTGTGTGAGTGTGTGTCGCCCTGTGTGAGTGTGTGTCGCCCTGTGTGTGTGTGTGTCGCCCTGTGTGTGTGTGTGTCGCCCTGTGTGTGGTGTGTGTCGCCCTGTGTGTGTGTGTGTCGCCCTGTGTGTGTCACCCTGTGTGTGTGTGTGTGTCACCCTGTGTGTGTGTGTCGCCCTGTGTGTGGGTGTGTGTCGCCCTGTGTGTGTGTGTGTGTGTGTGTCGCCCTGTGTGTGTCGCCCTGTGCGTGTGTGTGTGTCGCCCTGTGTGTGGTTGTGTGCCTGTGGTGTGTTGTGTTCCGCCCTGTGTGTGTGTGTGTGTCGCCCTGTGGGTGGTGTGTGTGTGTCGCCCTGTGTGTGTGTGTGTCGCCCTGTGTGTGTGTGTCGCCCTGTGTGTGTCTGTGTGTGTGTCGCCCTGTGTGTCTGTGTGTGTGTCGCCCTGTGTGTCTGTGTGTGTGTCGCCCTGTGTGTCTGTGTGTGTGTCGCCCTGTGTGTCTGTGTGTGTGTCACCCTGTGTGTCTGTGTGTGTGTCGCCCTGTGCGTGTGTGTGTCGCCCTGTGTGTCTGTGTGTGTGTCGCCCTGTGTGTCTGTGTGTGTGTCGCCCTGTGTGTGGGTGTGTCGCCCTGTGTGTGGGTGTGTGTGTGTGTCGCCCTGTGTGTTGCCCTGTGTGTGTGTGTGTGTTGCCCTGTGTGTGTGTGTGGGTGTGTGTGTGTGTCGCCCTGTGTGTGGGTGTGTTGTGTGTGTCGCCCTGTGTGTGTGTGTGTCGCCCTGTGTGTGGTGTGTGTCGCCCTGTGTGTGTGTGTCGCCCTGTGTGTGGTGTCCCTGTGTGTCGCGGCCTGTGTGTGTGTGTGTGTGGTGTGTGTGTGTCGCCCTGTGTGTGTGTGTGTGTGTCGCCCTGTGTGAGTGTGTGTGTGTCGCCCTGTGTGAGTGTGTGTCGCCCTGTGTGAGTGTGTGTCGCCCTGTGTGAGTGTGTGTCGCCCTGTGTGAGTGTGTGTCGCCCTGTGTGAGTGTGTGTCGCCCTGTGTGTGTGTGTGTCGCCCTGTGTGTGTGTGTGTCGCCCTGTGTGTGTGTGTGTCGCCCTGTGTGTGTGTGTGTCGCCCTGTGTGTGTGTGTGTCGCCCTGTGTGTGTGTGTGTCGCCCTGTGTGTGTGTGTGTCGCCCTGTGTGTGTGTGTGTGTCGCCCTGTGTGTGTGTGTGTGTCGCCCTGTGTGTGTGTGTGTGTCGCCCTGTGTGTGTGTGTGCGTCGCCTTGTGTGTGTCACCCTGTGTGTGCGTGTGTGTGTCACCCTGTGTGTGTGTGTCGCCCTGTGTGTGGGTGTGTGTCGCCCTGTGTGTGTGTGTGTGTGTGTCGCCCTGTGTGTGTCGCCCTGTGCGTGTCGCCCTGTGTGTGTCCGCCCTGTCGTGTGTGTGGTCGCCTGTGTGTGGGTGTGTGTGGTCGCCCTGTGTGTGTGTGTCGCCCTGTGTGTGTGTGTCGCCCTGTGTGTGTGTGTGTGTCCGCCCTGTGTGTGTGTGTGTGTCGCCCTGTGTGTGTGTGTGTGTGTCGCCCTGTGTGTGTGTGTGTCGCCCTGTGTGTGTGTGTCGCCCTGTGTGTGTGTGTGTGTCGCCCTGTGTGTGTGTGTGTCGCCCTGTGTGTGGGTGTGTGTGTGTGTCGCCCTGTGTGTGTGTGGGTCGCCCTGTGTGTGTGTGTGTGTGTGTGTGTGTGTCCGCCCTGTGTGTGTGTGTGTGTCGCCCCTGTGTGTGTGTGTGTGTCGCCCTGTGTGTGTGTGTCGCCCTGTGTGTGTGTGTCGCCCTTTGTGTGTGTGTCGCCCTGTGTGTGTGTGTCGCCCTGTGTGGGTGTGTGTCGCCCTGTGTGTGTGTGGTCGCCCTGGTGTGTGTGTGTGTCGCCCTGTGTGTGTGTGTGTCGCCCTGTGTGTGTGTGTGTGTCGCCCTGTGTGTTGTGTGTGTGTCGCCCTGTGTGTGTGTGTGTCGCCCTGTGTGTGTGTGTGTGTGTGTGTCGCCCTGTGTTATGTGTGTCGCCCTGTGTTATGTGTGTCGCCCTGTGTTATGTGTGTCGCCCTGTGTTATGTGTGTCGCCCTGTGTGTGTGTGTCGCCCGGTGTGTGTGTGTGTGTGTGTGTGTGTAACCCTGTGTGTGTGTGTGTCACCCTGTGTGTGTGTGTGTCGCCCCGTGTGTGTGTGTGTCGCTGTATGTGTGTGTGTGACGCCATGTGTGTGTGTGTGTGTGTGTGTGTCGCCCTGTGCGTGTGTGTGTCGCCCTGTCTGTGCGTGTGTGTGTCGCCCTGTGCGTGTGTGTGTCGCCGTGTGTGTGTGTCGCCCTGTGTGTGGGTGTGTGTGTGTCACCCCGGGTATGTTGCCCTGTGTGTGGGTGTGTGTGTGTGTGTCGCTCTGTGTGTGTGCCACCCTGTGTGTGTGTCGCCGTGTGTGTGTGTGTGTGTGTGACGCCATGTGTGTGTTGCCCTGTGTGTGTGTGTGTGTGTCGCCCTGTGTGTGTGTGTCGCCCTGTGTGTGTGTGTCGCCCTGGTGTGTGTGTGTCGCCCTGTGTGTGTGTGTGTGTCGCCCTGTGTGTGTGTGTGTGTCGCCCTGTGTGTGTGTGTGTGTCGCCCTGTGTGTGTGTGTGCGTCGCCTTGTGTGTGTCACCCTGTGTGTGCGTGTGTGTGTCGCCCTGTGGGTGTGTGTGTGTGTGTGTCGCCCTGTGTGTGTCGCCCTGTGCGTGTGTGTGTGTCGCCCTGTGTGTGGGTGTGTGTGTCGCCCTGTGTGTGTGTGTCGCCCTGTGTGTGTGGTGTCGCCCTGTGTGTGTGGTGGGTGTCTCCCTGTGTGTGTGTGTGTGTCGCCCTGTGTGTGTGTGTGTGTCGCCCTGTGTGTGTGTGTGTCGCCCTGTGTGTGTGTGTGTCGCCCTGTGTGTGTGTGTGTCGCCCTGTGTGTGGGTGTGTGTGTGTGTCGCCCTGTGTGTGTGTGTGTCCGCCTGTGTGTGTGTGTGTGTGTGTGGTGTGTGTGTGGTCGCCCTGTGTGTGTGTGTGTGTCGCCCTGTGTGTGTGTGTGTGTCGCCCTGGTGTGTGTGTGTCGCCCTGTGTGTGTGTGTCCGCCCTGTGTGTGTGTGGTGTCGCCCTGTGGTGTGTGTCGCCCTGTGGTGTGTGTGTGTCGCCCTGTGTGTGTGTGTCGCCCTGTGTGGTGTGTGTTGTCGCCCTGTGTGTGTGTGTGTGTCGCCCTGTGTGTGTGTGTGTGTCGCCCTGTGTGTGTGTGTGTGTCCGCCCTGTGTGTGTGTGTGTCGCCCTGTGTGTGTGTGTGTGTGTGTGTCGCCCTGTGTTATGTGTGTCGCCCTGTGTTATGTGTGTCGCCCTGTGTTATGTGTGTCGCCCTGTGTTATGTGTGTCGCCCTGTGTGTGTGTGTCGCCCTGTGTGTGTGTGTGTCGCCCTGTGTGTGTGTGTGGGTGTGTGTGTGTGTCGCCCTGTGTGAGTGTGTGTCGCCCTGTGTGTGTCGCCCTGTGTGTGTGTGTGTCGCCCTGTGTGTGTGTGTGTCGCCCTGTGTGAGTGTGTGTCGCCCTGTGTGTGTGTGTGTCGCCCTGTGTGTGTGTGTGTCGCCCTGTGTGTGTGTGTGTCGCCCTGTGTGTGTGTGTGTGTGTGTGTCGCCCTGTGTGAGTGTGTGTCGCCCTGTGTGAGTGTGTGTCGCCCTGTGTGAGTGTGTGTCGCCCTGTGTGTGTGTGTGTCGCCCTGTGTGTGTGTGTGTCGCCCTGTGTGTGTGTGTGTCGCCCTGTGTGTGTGTGTGTCGCCCTGTGTGTGTCACCCTGTGTGTGTGTGTGTGTCACCCTGTGTGTGTGTGTCGCCCTGTGTGTGGGTGTGTGTCGCCCTGTGTGTGTGTGTGTGTGTGTGTCGCCCTGTGTGTGTCGCCCTGTGCGTGTGTGTGTGTCGCCCTGTGTGTGGGTGTGTGTGTGTGTCGCCCTGTGTGTGTGTGTCGCCCTGTGTGTGTGTGTCGCCCTGTGTGTGTGTGTGTGTCGCCCTGTGTGTGTGTGTGTGTCGCCCTGTGTGTGTGTGTGTGTCGCCCTGTGTGTGTGTGTGTCGCCCTGTGTGTGTGTGTGTCGCCCTGTGTGTGTGTGTGTCGCCCTGTGTGTGTGTGTGTCGCCCTGTGTGTGGGTGTGTGTGTGTCGCCCTGTGTGTGTGTGTGTCGCCCTGTGTGTGTGTGTGTGTGTGTGTGTGTGTGTGTGTCGCCCTGTGTGTGTGTGTGTGTCGCCCTGTGTGTGTGTGTGTGTCGCCCTGTGTGTGTGTGTCGCCCTGTGTGTGTGTGTCGCCCTGTGTGTGTGTGTCGCCCTGTGTGTGTGTGTGTCGCCCTGTGTGTGTGTGTGTCGCCCTGTGTGTGTGTGTCGCCCTGTGTGTGTGTGTGTCGCCCTGTGTGTGTGTGTGTGTCACCCTGTGTGTGTGTGTGTGTCGCCCTGTGTGTGTGTGTGTGTCGCCCTGTGTGTGTGTGTGTCGCCCTGTGTGTGTGTGTGTGTGTGTGTCGCCCTGTGTTATGTGTGTCGCCCTGTGTTATGTGTGTCGCCCTGTGTTATGTGTGTCGCCCTGTGTTATGTGTGTCGCCCTGTGTGTGTGTGTCGCCCTGTGTGTGTGTGTGTGTGTGTGTGTGTGTAACCCTGTGTGTGTGTGTGTCACCCTGTGTGTGTGTGTGTCGCCCCGTGTGTGTGTGTGTCGCTGTGTGTGTATGTGTGTGTGTGACGCCATGTGTGTGTGTGTGTGTGTGTGTGTCGCCCTGTGCGTGTGTGTGTCGCCCTGTCTGTGCGTGTGTGTGTCGCCCTGTGCGTGTGTGTGTCGCCGTGTGTGTGTGTCGCCCTGTGTGTGGGTGTGTGTGTGTCACCCCGGGTATGTTGCCCTGTGTGTGGGTGTGTGTGTGTCGCTCTGTGTGTGTGCCACCCTGTGTGTGTGTCGCCGTGTGTGTGTGTGTGTGTGTGTGACGCCATGTGTGTGTTGCCCTGTGTGTGTGTGTGTGTGTCGCCCTGTGTGTGCGTGTGTCGCCCTGTGTGTGTGTGTCGCCCTGTGTGTGTGTGTCGCCCTGTGTGTGTGTGTGTGTCGCCCTGTGTGTGTGTGTGTGTCCGCCCTGTGTGTGTGTGTGTGTCGCCCTGTGTGTGTGTGTGTGTCGCCTTGTGTGTGTCACCCTGTGTGTGCGTGTGTGTGTCACCCTGTGTGTGTGTGTGTCGCCCTGTGTGTGGGTGTGTGTCGCCCTGTGTGTGTGTGTGTGTGTGTGTCGCCCTGTGTGTGTCGCCCTGTGCGTGTGTGTGTGTCGCCCTGTGTGTGGGTGTGTGTGTGTGTCGCCCTGTGTGTGTGTGTCGCCCTGTGTGTGTGTGTCGCCGTGTGTGTGTGTGTTGCCCTGTGTGTGTGTGTGTGTCGCCCTGTGTGTGTGTGTGTGTCGCCCTGTGTGTGTGTGTGTCGCCCTGTGTGTGTGTGTGTCGCCCTGTGGTGTGTGTGTGTCGCCCTGTGTGTGTGTGTGTCGCCCTGTGTGTGGTGTGTGTGTGTCGCCCTGTGTGTGTGTGTGTCGCCGTGTGTGTGTGTGTGTGTGTGTGTGTGTGTGTGTGTCGCCCTGTGTGTGTGTGTGTGTCGCCCTGTGTGTGTGTGTGTGTCGCCCTGTGTGTGTGTGTCGCCCTGTGTGTGTGTGTCGCCCTGTGTGTGTGTGTCGCCCTGTGTGTGTGTGTGTCGCCCTGTGTGTGTGTGTCGCCCTGTGTGTGTGTGTGTCGCCCTGTGTGTGTGTGTGTGTCGCCCTGTGTGTGTGTGTGTGTCGCCCTGTGTGTGTGTGTGTGTCGCCCTGTGTGTGTGTGTCGCCCTGTGTGTGTGTGTGTGTGTGTGTCGCCCTGTGTTATGTGTGTCGCCCTGTGTTATGTGTGTCGCCCTGTGTTATGTGTGTCGCCCTGTGTTATGTGTGTCGCCCTGTGTGTGTGTGTCGCCCTGTGTGTGTGTGTGTGTGTGTGTGTGTGTGTAACCCTGTGTGTGTGTGTGTCACCCTGTGTGTGTGTGTGTCGCCCCGTGTGTGTGTGTGTCGCTGTGTGTGTATGTGTGTGTGTGACGCCATGTGTGTGTGTGTGTGTGTGTGTGTGTCGCCCTGTGCGTGTGTGTGTCGCCCTGTCTGTGCGTGTGTGTGTCGCCCTGTGCGTGTGTGTGTCGCCGTGTGTGTGTGTCGCCCTGTGTGTGGGTGTGTGTGTGTCACCCCGGGTATGTTGCCCTGTGTGTGGGTGTGTGTGTGTGTGTCGCTCTGTGTGTGTGCCACCCTGTGTGTGTGTCGCCGTGTGTGTGTGTGTGTGTGTGACGCCATGTGTGTGTTGCCCTGTGTGTGTGTGTGTGTGTCGCCCTGTGTGTGCGTGTGTCGCCCTGTGTGTGTGTGTGGGTGTGTGTGTGTGTCGCCCTGTGTGTGTGTGTCGCCCTGTGTGAGTGTGTCGACCTGTGTGTGTGTGTGTCGCCCTGTGTGTGTGTGTGTCGCCCTGTGTGTGTGTGTGTGTGTCGCCCTATGTGTGTGTGTGTGTCGCCCTGTGTGTGTGTGTCGCCCTGTGTGTGTCACCCTGTGTGTGTGTGTGTGTCACCCTGTGTGTGTGTGTCGCCCTGTGTGTGGGTGTGTGTCGCCCTGTGTGTGTGTGTCGCCCTGTGTGTGTCGCCCTGTGCGTGTGTGTGTGTCGCCCTGTGTGTGGGTGTGTGTGTGTCGCCCTGTGTGTGTGTGTGTGTCGCCCTGTGTGTGTGTGTCGCCCTGTGTGTGTGTGTGTGTGTCGCCCTGTGTGTGTGCGTGTGTCGCCCTGTGTCTGTGCGTGTGTCGCCCTGTGTGTGTGTGTGTCGCCCTGTGTGTGTGTGTGTCGCCCTGTGTGAGTGTGTGTCGCCCTGTGTGAGTGTGTGTCGCCCTGTGTGTGTGTGTGTGTCGCCCTGTGTGTGTGTGTGTGTCGCCCTGTGTGTGTGTGTGTGTCGCCCTGTGTGTGTCGCCCTGTGTGTGTGTGTCGCCCTGTGTGTGTGTGTGTCGCCCTGTGTGTGTGTGTGTTGCCCTGTCTGTGTGTGTGTCACCCTGTGTGTGTGTGTGTGTGTGTGTGTGTGTGTGTGTGTGTGTCCCTGTGTGTGTCGCCGTGTGTGTGTGTGTCGCCCTGTGTGTGTGTGTGTCCCTGTGTGTGTCGCCCTGTGTGTGTGTGTGTGTCGCCCTGTGTGTGTGTGTGTGTGTGTGTGTCGCCCTGTGTGTGTGTGTGTCGCCCTGTGTGTGGGTGTGTGTGTGTCACCCCGGGTATGTTGCCCTGTGTGTGGGTGTGTGTGTGTGTCGCTCTGTGTGTGTGTCACCCTGTGTGTGTGTCACCCTGTGTGTGTGTCACCCCGGGTATGTTGCCCTGTGTGTCGCTCTGTGTGTGTGTCGCTCTGTGTGTGTGTCACCCTGTGTGTGTGTGAGACCGTGTGTGTGTGTGAGACCGTGTGTGTGTCGCCCTGTGTGTGTGTGTGTCGCCCTGTGTGTGTTTCGCCCTGTGTGTGGGTGTGTGTGTGTTGCCCTGTCTGTGTGTGTGTCGCCCTGTGTGTGTGTGTGTGTGTCTGTGTGTGTCACCCTGTGAGTGTCTGTGTGTGTGTCGACGTGTGTGTGTGTGTGTGTGTGTGTGTGTCGCCCTTTGTGTGTCTGTGTGTGTCACCCTGTGTGTGTGTGTGTGTGTGTGTCTGTGTGTGTCACCCTGTGAGTGTCTGTGTGTGTGTCGACCTGTGTGTGTGTGTGTGTGTGTGTCGCCCTTTGTGTGTCTGTGTGTGTCACCCTGTGTGTGGGTGTGTGTGTGTGTCACCCTGTGTGTGTGTGTGTGTGTGTGTGTGTGTGTCGCCCTGTGTGTGTGTGTGTCGCCCTGTGTGTGTGTGTGTGTGTGTGTCGCCGTGTGTGTGTGTGTGTTGCCCTGTCTGTGTGTGTGTGTGTGTTGCCCTGTCTGTGTGTGTGTGTGTGTGTCACCCTGTGTGTGTGTGTGTGTGTCACCCTGTGTGTGTGTGTGTGTGTGTCGCCGTGTGTGTATGTGTGTGTTGCCCTGTGAGTGTGTGTGTCGCCCTGCGTGTGGGTGTGTGTGTGTCGCCCTGTGTGTGTGTGTCGCCCTGTGTGTGTGTGTGTCGCCCTGTGTGTGTGTGTGTGTGTCGCCCTGTGTGTGTGTGTGTGTCGCCCTGTGTGTTTGTGTGTGTCGCCCTGTGTGTGTGTGTGTCGCCCTGTGTGAGTGTGTGTTGCCCTGTGTGAGTGTGTGTCGCCCTGTGTGTGGGTGTGTGTGTGTGTCGCCCTGTGTGTGTGTGTGTCGCCCTGTGTGTGTGTGTGTCGCCCTGTGTGTGTGTGTGTGTGTGTCGCCCTGTGTTATGTGTGTCGCCCTGTGTTATGTGTGTCGCCCTGTGTTATGTGTGTCGCCCTGTGTTATGTGTGTCGCCCTGTGTTATGTGTGTCGCCCTGTGTGTGTGTGTCGCCCTGTGTGTGTGTCGCCCTGTGTGTGTGTCGTCCTGTGTGTGTATGTGTTGTTTGGTGGTGGTGTG